>NC_135300.1:1197561-1258768 GCF_051311805.1 Agelaius phoeniceus | reverse complement strand
GGAGAATTTTTAGGGATTTTTAGGGGATTTTTTTTGGGAATATTTTTAGGAATTTATTTGGAATTTTTCAGGCAATTTTTCGGGGTTTTTTGGGGATTTTTTGGTCATTTTTTGGTGATTTTTTCAGAGATTTTTTGGGGGATTTTTTCCATGTTTTTGTTTTAGTTTTGGGAGAAATTTTAGGGATTTTTTTGGGAATATTTTAGGAATTTTTTTGGAATTTTTTCTGGGATTTTTCGGGGTTTTTTGGGGATTTTTTGTCATTTTTTAGCCAAATTTTTGAAGATTTTTTGTGAATTTTTCCAGGTTTTTGTTTTAGTTTTGGGAGAATTTTTAGGGATTTTTAGGGGATTTTTTTTGGGAATATTTTTAGGAATTTATTTGGAATTTTTCAGGCAATTTTTGGGGTTTTTTTGGGGATTTTTTTGTCATTTTTTTGCAATTTTTCTGAGATTTTTTTGTGAATTTTTCCAGGTTTTTGTTTTAGTTTTGGGAGAATTTTTGGGGATTTTTGGGAATATTTTAGGAATTTATTTGGAATTTTTTCTGGGATTTTTCGGGGTTTTTTGGGGATTTTTTGTCATTTTTTAGCAAATTTTTAAAGATTTTTCTGAGATTTTTTAGGGAATTTTTGGGGATATTTTTAAATTTATTTTTTAAAATTTTTCAGCATTTTTAGGGAATTTTTGGTGAATTTTTCAGGATTTTTCTTTTAGTTTTGGGAGAATTTTTAGGGATTTTAGGGGGAAAATTTGGGGAATATTTTTAAATTTTCTTTTTAATTTTTCAGGATTTTTTGGGGAATTTTTGGGGAATTTTTCATGATTTTTCTTTTAGTTTTGGGAGAAATTTTAGGGATTTTTAGGGGATTTCTTTTTGGGAATTTTTGGGGATATTTTAAATTTTTTTATATTAATTTTTTAGGATTTTTTGGGGATTTTTGGGGGGATTTTTGGGGGAATTTTTCACGATTTTTCTTTTACTTTTGGGAGAATTTTCCGGGAATTTTTGGGAATTTTTTCAGGGATTTTTTAGGAATTTTTGGAGATTTTTTTTTGTTATTTTTTCATGATTTTTCCTTTAGTTTTGGGAGAATTTTCATGAATTTTTGGGGGAAATTTTTGTGAAATTTTGGGAATTTTTGGCGATTTTTTGGGATTTTTAACAATTTTTCCAGGCTATTTCCTTTCATTTTCAGGGTGGTTTTTGTAGAATTTTTTGGGAATTTTCTGAGCTTATTGGGGAGAATTTTTGCCGAATTTTTGGGGAGCTTTGGGAATATTTTTAGAATTTTTTTTTAATTTTTTTACATTTTTTTTGCCGATTTTGCGAGAACTTTTCTTCTAATTTGGGGAAAAAATTTCAAATTTTCTTTTCAATTTTGAGGCACTTTTAGGAATTTTTAAGGGATTTTTTGGGGAATTTTGAGGCACTTTTAGGAATTTTTAATGGATTTTTTGGGGAATTTTTAGGCACTTTTAGGAATTTTTAAGGGATTTTTTGGGGAATTTTTAGGCACTTTTAGGAATTTTTAATGGATTTTTTGGGGATTTTTTTTTCACAATTTTTCCCAATTTTTAGTGATTTTTTAGCGATTTTTTTGCCCATTTTGGGCTCGTTTCTTCTGAATCTCCTGAGGAATTTTGGCCAAATTTTTGGGTCATTTTTGGGTCATTTTTGGGTCATTTTTGATGGGAATTTTGGTAATTTTGAGGTGTTTTGGGTTCTTCTGACCACCGAGTGGTCACTTTGGTGTCGCCCACCCCAGGGTCAGCCAACAGCACCTCAAGAACCTGGTGGTCACCAAGAACTTCTCCAGGGACATTTTTGGGTCATTTTTGGGGCAATTTTGATGGGAATTTTTGCAATTTTTGAGGTGTTTTGGGTTCTTCTGACCACAAAATGGTCACTCCACCAATGTCCACCCCAGCATGACCCTGGTGGTCAGCAGGAACCTGGTGGTCACCAAGAACTTCTCCAAGGCAATTTTTGGGTCATTTTTGATGGGAATTTTGGTAATTTTGAGGTGTTTTGGGTTCTTCTGACCACAAAATGGCCACTCTGCCATTGTCCACCCTAAGGTGCCCCTGATGGTCAGGAGGAACCTGGTGGTCACCAAGAACTTCTCCAGGAGAACTTTTTGGTCATTTTTGGGGGTATTTTGATGGGAATTTTGGTAATTTTGAGGTGTTTTGGGTTCTTCTGCCCACCGAGTGGTCACTTTGTTATTGTCCACTCTAAGGTGACCCTCATGGTCAGGAGGAACCTGGTGGTCACCAAGAACTTCTCCTGAGACATTTTTGGGTCATTTTTGATGGGAATTTTTGCAATTTTTGAGGTGTTTTGGGTTCTTCTGACCACAAAATGGTCACTTTGGTGTTGTCCACCCCAGCATGACCCCGGTGGTCAGCAGGAACTTGGTGGTCACCAAGAACTTCTCCTGAGACATTTTTGAGTCATTTTTGATGGGAATTTTTGCAATTTTTGAGGTGTTTTGGGTTCTTCTGACCACAAAATGGTCACTCCACCAATGTCCACCCCAGCATGACCCTGGTGGTCAGCAGGAACTTGATGGTCACCAAGAACTTCTCCAGGAGAACTTTTTGGTCATTTTTGGGGGTATTTTGATGGGAATTTTTGCAATTTTGAGGTGTTTTGGGTTCTTCTGACCACTGAGTCTATGTCCACCCCAGCATGACCCTGGTGGTCTGGAGGAACCTGGTGGTCACCAAGAACTTCTCCAGGGCAATTTTTGGGTCATTTTTGGGCCAATTTTGATGGGAATTTTGGTAATTTTTGAGGTGTTTTGGGTTCTTCTGACCACCAAATGGTCACTCCACCAATGTCCACCCCAGCATGACCCTGGTGGTCAGCAGGAACTTGGTGGTCACCAAGAACTTCTCCAGGGCATTTTTTGAGTCATTTTTGATGGGAATTTTTGCAATTTTTGAGGTGTTTTGGGTTCTTCTGACCACAAAATGGTCACTCCACCATTGTCCACTCTAAGGTGCCCCTGATGGTCAGGAGGAACCTGGTGGTCACCAAGAACTTCTCCAGAGGAACTTTTGTGTCATTTTTGATGGGAATTTTTTGAATTTTTGAGGTGTTTTGGGTTCTTCTGCCCACCGAGTGGTCATTTTGTTATAGTCCACTCTAAGGTGACCCTGGTGGTCAGGAGGAACCTGGTGGTCACCAAGAACTTCTCCAGGGGGATTTTTGGGTCATTTTTGGGGGTATTTTGATGGGAATTTTTGCAATTTTGAGGTGTTTTGGGTTCTTCTGACCACTGAGTCCATGTCCACCCCAGCATGACCCCGGTGGTCAGCAGGAACTTGATGGTCACCAAGAACCTGTCCTGGGACATTTTTGGGTCATTTTTGGGCCAATTTCGATGGGAATTTTTGCAATTTTTGAGGTGTTTTGGGTTCTTCTGACCACAAAATGGTCACTTTGGTATCGTCCACTCTAAGGTGCCCCTGATGGTCAGGAGGAACCTGGTGGTCACCAAGAACTTCTCCAGGGACATTTTTGGGTCATTTTTGATGGGAATTTTGGTAATTTTGAGGTGTTTTGGGTTCTTCTGACCACCAAATGGTCACTTTGGTGTTGTCCACCCCAACTTGAACCAGCAGCACCTCAAGAACCTGGTGGTCACCAAGAACTTCTCCAGGGGAACTTTTGGGTCATTTTTGGGGGTATTTTGATGGGAATTTTTGTAATTTTTGAGGTGTTTTGGGTTCTTCTGACCACAAAATGGCCACTCTGCCACTAAGGTGCCCCTGATGGTCAGGAGGAACCTGGTGGTCACCAAGAACCTGTCCTGGGACATTTTTGGGGGCAATTTTGATGGGAATTTTTGTAATTTTTGAGGTGTTTTGGGTTCTTCTGACCACAAAATGGTCACTCCACCATTGTCCACTCTAAGGTGCCCCTGATGGTCAGGAGGAACCTGGTGGTCACCAAGAACCTGTCCTAGGACATTTTGGGGTCATTTTTGGGGCAATTTTGATGGGAATTTTGGTAATTTTGAGGTGTTTTGGGTTCTTCTGACCACTGAGTCTATGTCCACCCCAGCATGACCCTGGTGGTCAGGAGGAACCTGGTGGTCTCCAAGAACTTCTCCAGGGTCATTTTTGGGTCATTTTTGGGCCAATTTTGATGGGAATTTTTGCAATTTTGAGGTGTTTTGGGTTCTTCTGACCACAAAATGGTCACTTTGGTGTCACCCACCCCAGGGTCAGCCAACAGCACCGCGTCAACCTGATGACCAGCGAGAACCTCTCCATTTGCTTCTGGCCCACCTTGATGCGACCGGACTTCAGCACCATGGACGCCTTGACGGCCACCAGGACCTACCAGACAATCATCGAACTCTTCATCCACCAGTGCCCCTTCTTCTTCTCGCTCCGGCCACCGCCGGACACGCCCGGCTCGCCCGGTCCAGCTCCGGCCACCACCACCACCACGGCCGGGTCCTTCCCGCCGCCACCGCCGCCGTTGTCACCTCCTCGGACGCCGTCGCCGCCGCCGGAAGCCTTGGAGTGACCCTTGAGACGTCCGGGCAAAATTGGGCCTCTCCGGCCGACGGACGGACGGACGGACGGACGGACGCAGAAAGGGGGAGGGGCTCGGGTGTTGGCGGGGACGTTTGTCCCAGACTTTGGCCAGGCCGGACGGACACACGGACACACGGACACACGGACATGGATGGACATGGACGGACGGACGGACGGCGCCGGGGAGGGGCCTGGGAGGGGCTGCGAGAGGGTCAGGGGGGTCCTGGGGGTGGCCGGAGGGTCCTTCATGGTGGGCCAAGGTGGGCCAAGGGTCATTTGAGATGGTCCAAGGGTCATTCATGGTGGTCCAAGGGTCATTCAAGGTGGTCCAAGATGGTCCAAGGTGGTCCAAGATGGTTCCATGGTGGCCTGAAGGTCATTCCAGGTGGTCCAGGGTGGTCTAAAGGTCGTCCAAGGTGGGCCAGAGTGGTCCAAGGTGGTCCAAGGTGGTCAATGGTGGCCTGAGGGTCATTCAAGGTGGTCCAAGGTGGGCCAGAGTGGTCCAAGGTGGTCTGAGGCTCATCCAAGGTGGTCCTGGGTCCATCCAAGGTTGTCCAAGATGGCCCCGGGTCCATCCCAGGAGATCCAAGATGGCCCCGGCTCCATCCAAGGTTGTCCAAGCTCCATCCAAGGTGGTCCAAGGGTCATTCATGGTGGGCCATGGTGGTCCAGGGTGGCCTGAGGGTCCTTCATGGTGGGCCAAGGGTCATCCAAGGTGGCCTGAGGGTCATTTGAGGGGGTCCAAGGGTGGTCCAAGGTGGGCCAAGGTGGTCCAAGGGTCATCCAAGGTGGTCCAAGGTTCATTCAAGGTGGTCCAAGATGGTCCAAGGTGGTCCAAGATGGTTCCATGGTGGCCTGAAGGTCATTCCAGGTGGTCCAAGATGGTCCAAGGTGGGCCATGGTGGTCCAAGGTGGGCCAAGATGGTCCAAGGGTCATCCAAGGTGGGCCAGGGTGGGCCAAGGTGGCCTGGGGGTCATCCAAGGTAGTCCAAGGTTCATTCGAGATGGTCCAAGGGTCATTCAAGGTGGTCCAAGGTGGTCAGTGGTGGCCTGGGGGTCATTCATGGTGGGCCAAGGTGGTCCAAGGGTCATTTGAGATGGTCCAAGGGTCATCCAACATGGTCCAAGGTGGTCCAAGGTGGTCCAAGGGTCATTTGAGATGGTCCAAGGGTCATTCAAGGTGGACCAAGGTGGTCAGTGGTGGCCTGAGGGTCATTCAAGGTGGTCCAAGGGTCATTCATGGTGGGCCAGGGTGGTCCAAGGTGGGCCAAGATGGTCCAAGATGGTCCAAGGTGACCTGAGGGTCATTCAAGGTGGTCCAAGGGTCATCCAAGGTGGTCCAGGGTGGTCCAAGGGTCATCCAAGGTGGGCCAAGATGGTCCAAGGTGGGCCAAGATGGTCCAAGGTGGGCCAAGGTGGTCCAAGGTTCATCCAAGGTGGTCCAAGGTGGGCCAAGGTGGTCCAAGGGTCATCCATGGTGGGCCAAGGGTCATTCAAGGTGGGCCAAGGTGGTCAGTGGTGGCCTGGGGGTCATTCATGGTGGGCCATGGTGGGCCAAGGGTCATTCAAGGTGGACCAAGATGGTCCAAAGGTCATCCAAGGTGGGCCAGGGTGGTCTAAAGGTTGTCCAAGATGGTCCAAGGTGGTCCAAGGTGGCCTGAGGGTCATTCAAGGTGGTCCAAGGTGGTCCAAGGGTCATTTATGGTGGGCCTGGGTGGCCTGAGGGTCATCCAAGGTGGTCCAAAGGTTATCCAAGGTGGGCCATGGTGGTCCAGGGTGGCCTGGGGGTCATTCAAGGTGGTCCAAGGTTCATCCAAGGTGGTCCAAGGGTCATTCAAGGTGGTCCAAGGGTCATCCAAGATGGTCCAGGGTGGTCCAAGGGTCATTCAAGGTGGTCCAAGGGTCATTCAAGGTGGTCCAAGGTTCATTTGAGATGGTTCAAGGGTCATTCAAGGTGGACCAAGGTGGTCCAAGATGGTCCAGGGTGGCCGGAGGGTCCTTCATGGTGGGCCAAGGGTCATCCAAGGTGGGCCAGGGTTCATTCGAGATGGTCCAAGGGTCATCCAAGGTGGTCCAAGGGTCATTCAAGGTGGGCCAGGGTGGTCCAAGGTGGTCCAAAGTGGTCCAAGGTGACCTGAGGGTCATCCAAGGTGGTCCAGGGTGGTCTAAAGGTCGTCCAAGGTGGTCCAAGGTTCATCCAAGGTGGTCCAGGGTGGTCTAAAGGTCGTCCAAGGTGGGCCAAGGGTCATTCAAGGTGGTCCAGGGTGGTCTAAAGGTTGTCCAAGGTGGTCCAAGGTTCATCCATGGTGGTCCAGGGTGGCCTGAGGGTCATTCCAGGTGCTCCAAGGTTCATCCATGGTGGTCCAAGGGTCATTTGAGGTGGTCCAAGGTGGTCTGAGGCTCATCCAAGGTGGTCCTGGGTCCATCCAAGGTGGTCCAAGATGGCCGTGGGTCCATCCCAGGAGATCCAAGATGGCCCCGGGTCCATCCCAGGAGATCCAAGATGGCCCCAGGTCCATCCAAGGTTGTCCAAGATGGCCCCGGGTCCATCCCAGGAGATCCAAGATGGCCCCGGGTCCATCCCAGGAGATCCAGGATGGCCCCAGGTCCATCCAAGATGGCCCCAGGTCCATCCAAAGTGGTCCAAGATGTTCCAAAGTGGTCCAGGATGGTCTCAGATCCATCCAAGGTTGTCCAAGATGTTCCAAGGTTGTCCAAGATGGCCCCGGCTCCATCCAAGGTTGTCCAAGGTCCATCCCAGGAGATCCAGGATGGCCCCAGGTCCATCTGAGGTGGCCCCAGGTCCATCCCAGGAGATCCAAGATGGCCCCAGGTCAATCCGAGGTTGTCCAAGCTCCATCCAAGGTTGTCCAAGATGGCCCCGGGTCCATCCAAGGTTGTCCAAGATGGCCCCGGGTCCATCCAAGGTTATCCAAGGTCCATCCCAGGAGATCCAAGATGGCCCCGGGTCCATCTCAGGAGATCCAAGATGGCCCCGGCTCCATCCAAGGTGATCCAAGATGGCCCCAGCTCCATCCAAGGTTGTCCAAGATGGCCCCAGATCCATCCCAGGAGATCCAGGATGGCCCCAGGTCCATCTGAGGTGGCCCCAGGTCCATCCCAGGAGATCCAAGATGGCCCCAGGTCCATCTGAGGTGGCCTCAGGTCCATCCAAGGTGGTCCAAGATGGTCCAAGATGGTCCTGGGTCCATCCCAGGAGATCCAAGATGGCCCCAGCTCCATCTGAGGTGGCCCCAGGTCAATCCAAGGTTGTCCAAGGTCGTCCAAGCTCCACCCCAGGAGATCCAAGATGGCCCCGGGTCCATCTCAGGAGATCCAAGATGGCCCCAGGTCCATCCAAGGTTGTCCAAGCTCCATCCCAGGAGATCCAAGATGGCCCCGGGTCCTTCCAAGGTTGCCCAAGATGGCCCCAGGTCCATCCCAGGAGATCCAAGATGGCCCCAGCGCCATCCAGGGTTGTCCAAGATGGTCCAACATGGCCCCAACTCCATCCCAGGAGATCCAAGATGGCCCCGGGTCCTTCCAAGGTTGCCCAAGATGGCCCCAGGTCCATCCCAGGAGATCCAAGATGGCCCCGGCTCCATCCAAGGTTGTCCAAGCTCCATCCCAGGAGATCCAAGATGGCCCCGGGTCCATCCGAGGTGGCCCCAGCTCCATCCAAGGTTGTCCAAGATGTTCCAAAGTGGTTCAAGATGGCCCCAGGTCCATCCGAGGTGGCCTCAGCTCCATCCAAGGTGGTCCAAGATGGTCCAAGATGGCCCCAGGTCCATCCCAGGAGATCCAAGATGGCCCCGGGTCCATCCAAGGTTGTCCAAGATGGTCCCAGGTCCATCCAAGGAGATCCAAGATGGCCCCAGGTCCATCCCAGGAGATCCAAGATGGCCCCGGGTCCATCCCAGGAGATCCAAGATGGCCCCAGGACCATCCAAGGTTGTCCAAGATGGCCCCGGCTCCACCCAAGGTTGTCCAAGGTCCATCCCAGAAGATCCAAGATGGCCCCAGGTCCATCCCAGGAGATCCAAGATGGCCCCGGCTCCACCCAAGGCCACCCAAGCTCCACCCCAGGAGATCCCGAGGCCACCAGGAGCCACCTGAGGCCACCAAAAGCTCCTCAGACCCCTCCACACCCCAAAAACCCCAAAAAATCCCAAAAAAATCCCAAAAATCCCCAAAAAAATCCCCAAAAACCCCAAAAAAACCCCAAAAAATTCCCAAAAAAATCCCAAAAATCCCCAAAATCCCCAAATCCGGGGATTCCGCCCCAAAAGCACTTCCGGGGGTGGGGGAGGGGCCTTGGACCTCCCTTCCCCTCCCCCTCAAATTTGGGCTTTTCCCGCCCCAAAAATTCCGGAATTTTGGGAAAATTTTGGAAAAAAAAAATTGGGAAAAATTTGGGGGAAAATTTTGGGGGAAATTTGGGGGATTTTGGGGCATTTTGGGGGCGGAACTGGAATTTCAAGGTACCACCGGGAGCTCCCGGCTCCTCTTCGCACTTTAAGACCCCCCCAGGACGGAAAAATCCCAAAAATAAAAATTTAAAACTAAAAATAAAAAGGCTCCAAAGTCGAAATTTTGAAATTTTCCGGGAATTTGGGGATTTAGGGAAAAATCGGGGGGAAAATGTAAAAAAAATTGAGTTTTTTTCCCAAAAAATTGCGATTTTTTCAGCAAAAAATCAGATTTTTTTCCCCAAAAAATTCAATGTTTTCTCCCCAAAAATTTCATTTTTTTCACCAAAAAATCAAATTTTTGCCCCTCAAAAAAATTCAGTTTTTTTTCCCCCAAAATTGTTTTTTTTTTCCTTAAAAATTCAAATTTTTCTCCCCCCAAAAAATCAAATTTTTTTCCAGAAAAAATCAAAATTTTCCCCCAAAAATGCAGATTTTGTCCAAAAAAAATCAGATTTTTTTCCCCTAAAATTCAACGTTTTTACCAAAACCCCACAGATTTTATTCCCTAAAAATTCAGGGTTTCCCACCCAAAAATTTGGGTCTTTTTTCCAAAATCTCAAATTTTTTTCCCCAAAAATTTCTGATTTTTTCCCCAAAAATTTAAAACTTTTCCCCCCAAAAAATTCAATTCCCCCCCCTAAAAAAAATCAAATTTTTTACTAAAAAAATTCAGGTTTTTTTCCCAAAAAAATCAATTTTTTCCCCAAAAAATTCAAATTTTTTCCCCAAAAATTTCAGTTTTTTTCCCAAAAAAAATTCAAATTTTTTCCCCCAAAAATTTCAGGGTTTTTAACAAAAAAAAAAAATCCTTTTTTTGGTAAAAGAATTTTCTTTTTCCCCCCCAAAAAATCAAAACTTTTCCCCCAAAATTTCTGATTTTTTCCCAAAAATATTTCTAATTTTTCCCCAAAATACTTGGGGTTTTTTTTCCCCCAAAAAATCAAATTTTTTACCAAAAAAATTCAATTTTTTCCCCAAAAATTCAGATTTTTTTTCCCAAAAATTTCAAAATTTTTTCCCCAAAAAAATTCTATTTTTTCGCCCCAAAAATTCAGATTTTTTTCCCAAAAAAATTTTTTTTTATCCCTTAAAAATCCAATTTCTCACTTGGAGATTTTGGGGAAATTTTATACCAAAATAAGGTGAAAAAAATGGGAAAAAAATGCACAAAAATTCCGATTTTTTTCCCCAAAATTGGGGTTTTTTCCCATGAAAAATCCGATTTTTCTGCTGGAATTTTTGGGGGAAATTTTGGGCAAATTTTTGGGGATTTTGAGCCCAAGAAATTGGGAAAAAAAGCAAAAAAATTTAAATTTTTTCCCCCCCAAATTTGTTGTTTTTTCCATGAAAAATCCGAATTTTCAGCTGGAATTTTTGGGGAAAATTTTTGGGAATTTTGACCCAAAAAAAAGGTGGAAAATTTAAAGAAAATTCAATTTTTTTCCCCAAAAAATTGGGGTTTTTTTCCTTAAAAAATTTGAATTTTTACCAGCAATTTTTGGGGAATTTTGACACAAAAAAAATTGGGAAAAAATTGCAAAAAAATTCAAATTTTTTCCCAAAAAATTGGGGTTTTTTTCCTTAAAAAATCCGAATTTTTACCGGGAATTTTTGGGGAATTTTGACACAAAAAATTGCAAAAAAATTCAAATTTTTTTCCCCAAAAATTGGGGATTTTCCCCTAAAAAATCCGAATTTTCAGCTGCTGGAGCCTTTTAAGGGAATTTTTTTGTCAGGAGGGAAAAACCGAAGGAAAATCCATCAAAAATTGGGAACTTTGAGCCGTTTTTCCTTTAAAAAATGGGGAAAAAATTCAAATTTTTGGGCAATTTCCCCACCAATTTTTTTGGGTCAAAATTCCAAATTTTGGGGTTTTTTTGGTGGATTTGAATTTTTCCATTTTAGGGTTTTTTTCCCGATTTTTATTTTTGGGATAATCCCTAAAAAAATGATGGGAAAATTAAAAAAAATTTGGAATTGCCGTAAATTATTGTTGGAATAATGAATAAAAATTAATTTAAAAAAATTAAATTTTAATTTAAATCCCAGAATTTTCACCAAAATTCCCAGGGATTTTTTTTGCTGGAAAAATTCGGAATTTTGGGGAGATTTTTTGGGATTTTTGGGCTGAAAAAATCCAAAAAAAAATCGGAATTTTTACAGAAATTTCTGATTTTTTGGGGATTTTTTTTGGGATTTTTTGGGGAATTTTTGGGATTTTTCCCGGAATTTTTTCGGGATTTGGTGCATGAGGAAAAGCCCCAGGAATTGGCGGGAAATAAAAAATGGAAAGAAGAGAAAAAAGAGGAAAAAAAAAGGAAAAAAAAAAGATTAAAAAATGAAAATAATTCCGAATAAATGGAGGAGGCTGCGGAGTTTTCATTGGGAAAGGGGAACCGGGGTTCGTTAATTGGGGTTCGTTAATTGGGGTTCGTTAATTGGGGTTCGTTAATTGGGGTTCGTTAATTGGGGGCTTTAATTGGGGTTCGTTAATTGGGGGCTTTAATTGGGGTTCGTTAATTGGGGTTCGTTAATTGGGGTTCGTTAATTGGGGTTCGTTAATTGGGGTTCGTTAATTGGGGGCTTTAATTGGGGTTCGTTAATTGGGGTTCGTTAATTGGGGTTCGTTAATTGGGGTTCGTTAATTGGGGGCTTTAATTGGGGTTCGTTAATTGAGGGCTTTAATTGGGGTTCGTTAATTGGGGTTCGTTAATTGGGGTTCGTTAATTGGGGTTCGTTAATTGGGGTTCGTTAATTGGGGGCTTTAATTGGGGTTCGTTAATTGGGGTTCGTTAATTGGGGTTCGTTAATTGGGGGCTTTAATTGGGGTTCGTTAATTGGGGGCTTTAATTGGGGTTCGTTAATTGGGGTTCGTTAATTGGGGTTCGTTAATTGGGGGCTTTAATTGGGGGCTTTAATTGGGGATTAATTGGGAGTTTGGGGGTGGGGATTTGGGGGTTAATTGGGGTTTAATTGGGATTTAATTGGGATTTATTTGGGGTTTAATTGGGGTTTAATTAGGAATTAATTGGGATTTAATTAGAAATTAATTGGGGTTTAATTGAGATTTAGTTGGGATTTAATTGGGGTTTAATTAGGAATTAATTGGAATTAATTGGCGTTTAATTGAGATTTAATTGGGATTTATTTGGGGTTTAATTAGGAATTAATTGGGGTTTAATTAGGAATTAATTGGGGTTTAATTGGGGTTTAATTGGGGTTTAATTGGGATTTAATTGGGGTTTAATTAGGGTTTAATTGGGGTTTAATTAGGAATTAATTGGGGATTTTGGGGTTGGAAATTTGGGATATAATTGGGGTTTAATTGGGATTTTTTAATTGGATTTGGGGTTGGGAAATTGGGGTTTAATTGGGGTTCAATTAAGATTTAATTGGGGGTTAATTGGGATTTAATTGGGGTTTAATTAGGGTTTAATTGGGGTTTAATTAGGAATTAATTGGGAATTAATTGGAATTTAATTGGGGTTTAATTGGGAATTAATTGGGGTTTAATTAGGAATTAATTGGGGTTTAATTGGAGTTTAATTGAGATTTATTTGGGATTTAATTGGGGTTTAATTGGGGTTTAATTGAGATTTTAATGGGATTTAATTGGGGTTTAATTGGGTTAATTAGGAATTAATTTGGAATTAATTGGGGTTTAATTGGGGTTTAATTAGGATTTAATTGGGATTTATTTGGGGTTTAATTGGGATTTGATTGGGGTTTAATTAGGAATTAATTGGGGTTTAATTGGGGTTTAATTGAGATTTATTTGGGATTTAATTGGGATTTAATTGGGATTTATTTGGAGTTTAATTGAGATTTTAATGGGATTTTATTGGGGTTTAATTGGGATTTAATTAGGGATTAATAGGGAATTAATTGGGGTTTAATTGGGGTTTAATTGAGATTTATTTGGGATTTAATTGGGGTCTAATTGGGAATTAATTGGGAATTAATTGGGGTTTAATTGGAGTTGAATTGAGATTTATTTGGGGTTTAATTGGAGTTTAATTGGGGTTTAATTAGGAATTAATTGGGAATTAATTGGGGTTTAATTGGAGTTGAATTGAGATTTATTTGGGGTTTAATTGGATTTAATTGGGATTTAATTAGGAATTTATTGGGAATTAATTGGGGTTTAATTGGGATTTATTTGGGATTTATTGGGATTTATTTGGGGTATAATTAGGATTAATTGGGGTTTAATTGGGATTTATTTGGGGTTTATTGAGATTTTAATGGGATTTAATTGGGGTTTAATTGGGATTTAATTAGGGTTTAATTGGGAATTAACTGGGGTTTAATTGGGGTTTAATTGAGATTTATTTGGGATTTAATTGGGGTCTAATTAGGAATTAATTGGGAATTAATTGGGGATTAATTGGATTTGAATTGAGATTTATTTGGGGTTTAATTGGGATTTAATTGGGGTTTAATTAGGGTTTAATTGGGGTTTAATTAGGAACTAATGGGAATTAATTGGAGTTTAATTGGAGTTTAATTAAGATTTAATTGGGGTTTAATTGGTGTTTTATTTGGGGTTTAATTGGGATTTAATTGGGGTTTAATTAGGATTGGTCTGGGATTTAATTGGGGGTTAATTGGGGTTTAATTGGGGGTTAATTGGGGTTTAATTGGGGTTTAATTAGGATTTAATAGGGATTTAATTGGAGTTTAATTAGGAATTAATTAGGAATTAATTGGGGTTTAATTGGAATTTAATTGAGATTTATTTGGGATTTAATTGAGATTTATTTAGGATTTAATTGGGATTTAATTGAAGTTTAATTAGGAATTATTGGGGATTTTGGGGTTGGAAATTTGGGATTTAATTGGGGTTTAGCTGGGATTTTTTAATTGGATTTGGGGTTGGGAAATTGGGGTTTAATTGGGGTTTAATTAAGATTTAATTGGGGGTTAATTGGGTATTAATTGGGGTTTAATTAGGAATTAATTAGGAACTAATTGGGGTTTAATAGGACTTTACTTGAGATTTAATTGGAGTTTAATTGGGATTTAATTGGGGTATAATTAGGGTTTAATTGGGGTTTAATTAGGAATTAATTAGGAATTAATTGGCATTTAATTGGGGTTTAATTAGGAATTAATTGGGGTTTAATTAGGAATTAATTGGGAATTAATTAGGGTTTAATTGGAGTTGAATTGAGATTTATTTGGGGTTTAATTGGAGTTTAATTGGGGTTTAATTAGGAATTAATTGGGGTTTAATTGAGATTTTAATGGGATTTATTTGGGGTATAATTAGGAATTAATTGGGGTTTAATTGGGATTTTATTTGGGATTTAATTCGGGTCTAATTAGGAATTAATTGGGGATTAATTGGAGTTGAATTGAGATTTATTTGGGGTTTAATTGGGTATTAATTGGGGTTTAATTAGGAATTAATTGGGAATTAATTGGAGTTTAATTGGGATTTATTTGGGGTATAATTGGGGTTTAATTAGGAATTAATTGGGGTTTTATTGGGGTTTAATTGCAGTTTAATTGAGATTTATTTGGGATTTAATTGGGGTTTAATTAGGGTTTAATTGGGATTTAATTGGGGTTTAATTAGGAATTAATTGGGGTTTAATTGGGGTTTAATTGAGATTTATTTGGATTTAATTGGGATTTAATTGAGATTTATTTGGATTTAATTGGGGTTTAATTAGGAATTAATTGGGGTTTAATTGAGATTTATTTGGGATTTTAATGGGATTTAATTGGGAATTAATTGGGAATTTGGGGTTGGAAAATTGGGATTTAATTGAGGTTTAATTAGGATTTAATTGGGGTTTAATTGGGATTTCTTGGGATTTAATTGGGAATGAATTGGAAATTGGGGTGGGAAAATTGGGATTTAATTAGGATTAATTAAATTGGGATTGAATTAATTAGGATTTAATTGGATTGAACTGGGACTCCTCCCCTTCCCCAAACTCAGACCACGCCCCCTTTAAATCTTATTAATATTCACGACCACGCCCCTTAAACCTCATTAATATTCACAACCACGCCCCATTTAAACCTCATTAATATTCACGACCACGACTCTTTAAACCTCATTAATATTCACAACCACGCCCCATTTAAACCTCATTAATATTCACGACCACGACTCTTTAAACCTCATTAATATTCACGACCACGCCCCTTTAAACCTCATTAATATTCATGCCCATACACAAAATGGCCGCTCATAGCCCCGCCCCTTTCCTGCGCTCCCATTGGCCGAGCCGCCTGCCAATCACCCCCAAACCCCGCGCTCTGATTGGTCGGCGCCAAAACGCGAAATTTTCACCTTTTTTGGGCATGGGGAGGGGCCAGAGGAGGCCACGCCCCTTTATCCACCCCAAGGAGGATCTGATTGGCTGAAGGATTAAGCCACGCCCACCGCTGAAGCCACGCCCCTTTAGGAGCCCAAAGTGGGGCAGCCCTGGAGGGGCCGGGGGAAATTTGGGGAATTTTGGGATAAATTTTGGGATAATTTGGGGAATTTTGGGAAATTTCGGATCCTGAGGGGAATTTTGGGAATTCAGGGAGGAAATTTGGGATAATTTTGGGATAATTTTGGGCAAATTTTGGGATAATTTTGGGAATTTTAGCCGGAATTTTGGGAATTCTGTGAGGAATTTTCAGGGAATTTGGGGATAATTTTGAGAGGAATTTTGGGGTAATTTGGGGAATTTTTGGGCTAATTTTAGGAATATTGGGATAATTTTCGAAATTTTGATAATTTAAGGAGGAATTTTGGGAGAATTTTTGGAATTTTGGGATAATTTTGGGATAATTTCTGGAATTTTGGGATGCCCCCCAAAGAAGCCCCAAACCTCCCCAATTTTTTCCCATTTTCCCCCCCAAAAAAAGAGGCAAAACCAGCGAATTTTGGGCCGTTTTTTGGCGAATTTTTTCCCAAAAAAAGCGGGAAAAATTCCAGAATTTTTGGGAATTTTTGGGAATTTTTGGAATTCCCCTCAGAGCTTGTCCAGGCCATCGTCCCCACAACTTTATTCTCATTTTCCCCCCCAAAAAAAGAGACGAAACCAGCGAATTTTGGGCCATTTTTTGGCGATTTTTTCCCAAAAAAAGCGGGAAAAATTCCAGAATTTTTGGGAATTTTGGGGAATTTTTGGGAATTTTGGGAATTCCCCTCAGATTTCCTCATCCAGGCCGTCGTTCCCACAACTTTATTCTCATTTTCCCCCCAAAAAAAGAGACAAAACCAGCGAATTTTGGGCCGTTTTTTGGCGATTTTTTCCCAAAAAAAGCGGGAAAAATTCCAGAATTTTTGGGAATTTTGGGGAATTTTGGGGAATTTTTGGGATTTCCCCTCAGAGCTCGTCCAGGCCGTCGTCCCTCGGGCGGGAAATCGCCGGCTGTGACGTGCTGGGGTCGCACGAAGGCCCCGAATTTGGGGGGACACTCGAAATAACGGCGGCCGCCCACGCTGGGGAGATAAGGGGGAGATAAAAGAGAGATAAGAGAGAAAGAAAATTTGGGAGGAGCCGTTCAGGACATCCCAAAATCCCCCCCAAAATCCTCCCAAAATCCCCCCCAAAATCCTCCCCTAAAATCTCCCAAAATTCCCCCTTAAAATTCCTTCAGGATCTCCCAAAATCCCCCCCCAAAATGCCCAAAATTATTCCCAAAATTCCCCCCAAAATCCCCAAAATCCCCCCCAAAATCCCCAAAATCCCCCCCCAAAATCCCCCCCAAAATCCCAAAAATCCTCCCCAAAATTCCCCCAAAATCCCCCCCTTCAGGATCCCCTAAAACCTCCCAAAATTCCGCCCTAAAATCCCTCCAGGATCCCCCAAAATTGCCCCCAAAACCCCCTAAAAGCCCCCAAAAAGCTCCAGGCTGCCCCCAAACCCCTGCAGGATTCTCCAAAATGCCCCAAAATCCCTCCAGGACCCCCCAAATTCCCCCAAAATCCCTCCAGGATCTCCCCAAACCCCCCTAGAATCCCCAAAATCGCCCCAAAATCCCTCCAGGACCCCCCAAATTCCCCCAAAACCCTTTCAAGATGCCCCAAAATCCCCCTGAAACAGCTCCAAGACCCCCCCAAAAATCGCTCCAGCACCCCCAAATTCCCCCCCCAAAACTCCTCCAGGACCACCCTAAAATTCCCCCAAACCTCTCCAGGACCCCCAAACTCCCCAAAATCTCCCCAAATTCCTCCAGGATCCCCCCAAAATCCTCCACAACCTCCCAAATTCCCCCCCAAAATTCCCTGAAACCCCTTCAGGACCCTCCAGGATCACCCCCAAATCCCCTCCAGGATCCCCCAAATCCCCCCCAGGACCTCCCAAAACTCCCCCAAATCCCTTCCAGACCCCCTGAAACCCCTCCAGGACCCCCCAAATCCGATCCAGGCTCCCCCAAAACCCCTCCAGGACCCCCTGAAACCCGTCCAGGACCCCCCAGAATCCCCCCCAAAACCCCTCCAGGATGCCCCAAATCCCTCCAGGACCCCCCAAAATCCCCCCAAACCCCTCCAGTAACCCCTGAAACCCCTCAAAGCCTCTCCAGGATCTCCCAAAACCCCTCCAGGATCCCCCAAATCCCCTCCAAAACCCCCCCAAACCCTCCACAACCTCCCAAATTTACCCCAAACCCCCTCCAGAACCCCCTGAAATCCCCCCAAATCCCCTCCAGGATCCCCCAAATCCCCTCCAGGACCCCCCAAAACCCCCCCAAAACCCCTCCAGGACCCCCCAAACCCCTCCAGGACCCCCCAAACCCCTCCAGGACCCTCTAAGATTCTCCAAACCCCCCCAGGACCCCCCAAAATCCCCTCAAACCCCTTTAGGACCCCCTGAAACCCCTCAAGGACCCTCAAATCCTCCAGGACTCCCCCAAAACCCCTCCAGGACCCCTCAAACCCCTCCACAACCTCCCAAATTCCCCCCAAAACTCCCCCTAAACCCTTCCAGAACCCCTTGAAACCGCTCAAAGCCTCTCCAGGATCCCCCAAGCCCCATCCAGGACTCTCCAGGACCCCCCAAAACCCCCCCAAACCCCGTCTCCCCTCACCTCCCATCGTGCTTGCCCAGCGGTTCATCGTAGCGCACGCCCACCCAAAAGCCCGGCTTAAAATCGGTCTCACCTTGGGCGGAAAAACAGAAGGAAAAAACCACCAAAAAAAACCATTTAAAAAAAGCACAAAAAGGCGACAAAAAGGCGACAAAAAGGGGACAAAAAGGCGACAAAAAGGCGACAAAAAGGGCACAAAAAGAGGCGGCACGAACCCACGAAGGCGATGCTGCCCCTCCGGCAGGGCTGCCCGGGCACCCGCACCTCGCATCGGGCCCCGAGCGGGAGCGCGGCCGCCGCCGCCGCCTCCTGAGCCCGGCGCTGCTCCCGCTCCTGCTCCCGCTCCCGCTCCCGCTCCCGGTCCCAGCGGCCCCACGAGCGCTGCCGCAGGAAGGAGCGCACGGACTCTGTGGGGACAGCGGGGGACATCAGGGGTGGCACTTTGGGGACAGGGACACGCTGGTCCCGTTCCTATTCCCAATCCCGGACCCGTTCCTGGTCTTGTTCCCGTTCCCATTCCGGGTTTTGTTCCTGATCCCGTTCCCATTCCCGGTCCCAGCAGCCCCAGGAGTTCAGGGACTGTGGGGACATCAGGGGACATCAGGGGGACACTTGGGGACACGCTGGTCCTATTCCCGTTCCTAGTCCTGATCCCATTCCGGGTCTTGTTCCCGATCCTGTTCCCATTCCCGGCCCCATTCCCGTTCCCATTCCTGGTCTTGTTCACGTTCCCGTTCCGGGTTTTGTTCCTGATCCTGATCCCATTCCCGTTCCCATTCCCGGTCCCAGCAGCCCCAGGAGTGCAGGGACCCCGTGGGGACATCAGGGGACATCAGGGGGACACTTGGGGACATTCTGGTCCTGGTCCCATTCGTAGTCCTGGTCCCATTCCGGGTCTTGTTCCTGTTCCTATTCCCATTCCTGATCCCATTCCCGCTCCTGTTTCCATTCCCATTCCCGGTCCCAGCAGCCCCAGGAGCACAGGGACCCCGTGGGGACATCAGGGGACATCAGGGGTGGCACTTTGGGGACAGGGACACGCTGGTCCTGGTCCCATTCCTAATCCTGATCCCCCTCCCGTTCCCATTCCGGGTTTTGTTCCTGATCCCGCTCCCGTTCCCATTCCGGGTTTTGTTCCTGATCCCGCTCCCGTTCCCATTCCGGGTTTTGTTCTGATCCCGCTCCCGTTCCCATTCCGGGTTTTGTTCCCATTCCTGATCCCATTCCCGTTCCCATTCCCGGCCCCATTCCCGTTCCCATTCCCGTTCCCATTCCGGGTTTTGTTCCCATTCCTGATCCCATTCCCGTTCCCATTCCCGTTCCCATTCCCGGCCCCATTCCGTTCCCATTCCGGGTTTTGTTCCCATTCCTGATCCCATTCCCGTTCCCATTCCGGGTTTTGTTCCCATTCCCGGCCCCATTCCCGTTCCCATTCCGGGTTTTGTTCCCATTCCCGTTCCCATTCCCGGTCCCAGCAGCCCCAGGATTGCAGGGACCCCGTGGGGACATCAGGGGACATCAGGGGTGGCACTTTGGGGACACTCTGCTCCTATTCCCATTCCTATTCCTGATCCCATTCCCGTTCCCATTCCCGGTCCCATTCCCGGTCCCAGCAGCCCCAGGGGACCCCGTGGGGACATCAGGGGACATCCAGGGGACATCAAGGGTGGCACTTTGGGGACAGGGACACGCTGTGCTCTTGTAGTCGCTCTCGGCCATCTCTGGGGCACTTGGAACGTGTCCCCAATGTCCCCAATGTCCCCAACACCCCAATGTCCAACAGCTCCAATGTCCCCAATGTCCCCAACCCCTCAATGTCCCCAAACACCTCCAATGTCCCCAATGTCCCCAATGTCCAACAGCTCCAATGTCCCCAATGTCCCCAACACCCCCCCAATGTCCCCAGTGTCCCCAATGTCCCCAATGTCTCCAACACCCCCCCAATGTCCCCAATGTCCCCAATGTCCCCAATGTCCCCAACACCCCAATGTCCAACAGCTCCAATGTCCTCAATGTCCCCAAACCCCCCAATGTCCCCAACGTCCCCCCCAATGTCCCCAATGTCCCCAACACCCCAATGTCCCCAACGTCCCCAGTGTCCCAACCCCTCAATGTCCCCAAAGTTCCCAACGCCTCCAATGTCCCCAATCCCTCAATGTCCCCGATGTTCTCAACACCCCCAATGTCCCCATTGTCCTCAACGTCCCCATTGTCCCCATTGTCCCCAATGTCCCCAGTGTCCCCAATGTCCCCATTGTCCCCATTGTCCCCAATGTCCCCAGTGTCCCCATTGTCCCCAGTGTCCCCAATGCCCCCATTGTCCCCAGTGTCCCCATTGCCCCCAATGCCCCCATTGTCCCAGTGTCCCCAATGTCCCCACTGTCCCCACTGTCCCCAGTGTCCCCAGTGTCCCCAGGGCCACCTGTCCTCTTGTCGTAGTCACTCTCGGCCATCTCGTACTTGGCCACCTGGGACAGGTCCTCGAACTGCCCGGCCCGGGCCCCGCTCCGGTCTGTCACCTGCAGGGGTGGCACTGTCACTCAAAGGGGTGGCACTGTCACCTGCAGGGGTGGCACTGTCACATGGGGGTGGCACTGTCACCCATGGGTGTCACTGTCACCTGCAGGGGTGGCACTGTCACATGGGGGTGGCCCTGTCACCCATGGGTGTCACTGTCACCTGCAGGGGGTGGCACTGTCACCTGCAGGGGTGGCACTGTCACCCAGGGGTGGCACTGTCACCTGCAGGGGTGGCACTGTCACTGTCACTCAAAGGGGTGGCACTGTCACTCATGGGTGTCACTGTCACCTGCAGGGGTGGCACTGTCACACGGGGGTGGCGCTGTCACTCAAGGGAGTGGCACTGTCCCTTCACCATGGTGTCACTGTCCCTCGCCACGGTGCCACCGTCCCTCAGCAATGCCACCCCCACCCAGGTGCCCCCAAGAGGTGACACAGGAGGGGACACGGTGACACAGGAGGTGACACAGGAGGTGACACAGGAGGGGACACAGGAGGGGACACCGGAGGGGACACCGGAGGTGACACAGGAGGTGACACAGGAGGTGACACAGGAGGGGACCTGGTGACACAGGAGGTGACACAGGAGGGACCCGGTGACACAGGAGGTGACACAGGAGGTGACACCACAGGTGACACAGGAGGGGAGCCGGTGACACAGGAGGTGACACAGGAGGTGACACCGGAGGCGACACAGGAGGTGACCCAGTGACACAGGAGGTGACACCGGAGGTGACACAGAGGTGACACAGTGACACAGGAGGTGACACAGGAGGTGACACAGGAGGTGACACAGGAGGTGACACCAGAGGTGACACAGTGACACAGAAGGTGACATCGCAGGTGACACAGAGGGGACCCGGTGACCCAGGAGGTGACACAGGAGGTGACACAGGAGGTGACACAGTGACACAGAGGGGACCCGGTGACACAGGAGGTGACACAGGAGGTGACACAGGAGGTGACACGGGGAGGTGACACAGAGGTGACACAGAGGTGACCCGGTGACACAGGGAGGGAGGTGACACAGAGGTGACACAGGAGGTGACACAGGGAGGGAGGTGACACAGAGGTGACCCGGTGACACAGGAGGTGACACAGTGACACAGGAGGTGACACAGAGGTGACACAGAGGTGACGCAGGGAGGGAGGTGACACAGGAGGTGACACAGAGGTGACACAGAGGTGACACAGGAGGTGACACAGAGGTGACACAGAGGTGACACTGCAGGTGACACAGAGGTGACACAGGAGGTGACACAGAGGTGACACAGAGGTGACACAGGAGGTGACACAGGAGGTGACACAGAGGTGACACAGAGGTGACCCAGAGGTGACCCAGTGACACAGGAGGTGACACAGGGGGGGAGGTGACCCAGAGGGGACCCGGTGACACCCACGTGCAGGCGGCAGCCGTCGGTGACGGGGTAGGAGCCCAGCAAGGCCTCGTCACAGTCCAGGCTCCCCAGGGGCTCATCCTCGGCTCCAAACAGCTCCAGCTCCATGCACGAGGCCGGGGAGCCCACAACCAGCTCCAGCTTGCACTGAGGGGACAATGGGGACATTGGGAGTGGCACTGGGGACATTGGGGACACCAGGAGTGCACTGGGATCCCCCCAGTAACTCCCAGTTGCCACTGGAAGGGGACACTGGGGACACTGGAGATGGAACTCAAGATACTGGGGACACTGGGGATGGCATTGAGGACACTGGGGATGGCACTGGGGACACTGGGAGTGGCACTGGGGACACTGGGGACATTGGGAGGGACATTGGGGACATTGGGAGTGGCACTGGGGACATTGGGGACACCAGGAGTGGCACTGGGAGGGTCCCAGTCCAGGGTCCCCAAAGGTTTGTCCTTGTCACCAAACAGCTCCAGCTCCATGCACGAGGCCGGGGAGCCCACAGCCAGCTCCAGCTTGCACTGGGGGGACAATGGGGACACTGGGAGGGACATTGGGGACATTGGGGACACTGGGAGTGGCATTGGGGACACTGGGGACACCTGGAGTGGCGCTGGGAGGGTCCCAGTCCAGGGTCCCCAAGGGTTTGTCCTTGGCTCCAGCTCCATGCACGAGGCCGGGGAGCCCACAACCAGCTCCAGCTTGCACTGAGGGGACAATGGGGACACTGGGAGTGGCTTTGGGGACATTGGGGACACCAGGAGTGGCACTGGGATCCCCCCAGTAACTCCCAGTTGCCACTGGAAGGGGACACTGGGGACACTGGAGATGGCACTTGAGATACTGGGGACACGGGGGACACTGGGGATGGCACTGGGGACACTGGGAGTGGCATTGAGGACACTGGGAGTGGCTTTGGGGACACCTGGAGTGGCACTGGCAGTGTCCCAGTCCAGGGTCCCCAAGGGTTTGTCCTTGGCTCCAGCTCCGTGCAGGACATGGGGAGCCCACAACCAGCTCCAGCTTGCACTGAGGGGACAATGGGGACAATGGGGACACTGGGAGGGACATTGGGGACACTGGGAGGGACATTGGGGACACCGGGAGTGGCGCTGGCAGTGTCCCAGTCCAGGGTCCCCAAAGGTTTGTCCTTGGCTCCAGCTCCATGCACGAGGCCGGGAGCCCACAACCAGCTCCAGCTTGCACTGAGGGGACAATGGGGACATTGGGGACACTGGGGACATTGGGAGTGGCATTGGGGACATTGGGGACATTGGGAGTGGCTTTGGGGACATTGGGGACACTGGAGTGGCATTGGGGACACCAGGAGTGGCACTGGGAGGGTCCCAGTCCAGGGTCCCCAAAGGTTTGTCCCTGTCACCAAACAGCTCCAGCTCCATGCAGGACTTTGGGTCCCACTTTGGGGCTTGGGGTTCCCAGTTTGGGGTTTGTGGGGTCCCAGTTTGGGATTTGTGGGGTTCCCAGTTTGGGATTTGTGGGGTCCCAGTTTGGGGTTTGTGGGTCCCAGTTTGGGGGTCCCAGTTTGGGGTTTGGGGGATCCCAGTTTGGGATTTGGGGTTCCCAGTTTGGGATTTGTGGGGTCCCAGTTTGGGGTTTGGGGGTCCCAGTTTGGGGTTCCCAGTTTGGGGTTTGGGGGTCCCAGTTTGGGATTTGTGGGGTCCCAGTTTGGGGTTTGGGGGTCCCAGTTTGGGGGTCCCAGTTTGGGGTTTGTGGGTTCCCAGTTTGGGGTTCCCAGTTTGGGGTTTGTGGGGTCCCAGTTTGGGGGTTCCTGGTTCCCATTCCCCCCCCTCCCGGTTCCCGTTCTCCCACTTCTGTTCCCATTGTCCCATTCCCATTATCCCGGTCCCATTATCCCGTTCTCATTTTCCCAGTCCCGTTATCCCGGTCCCATTCCCGTTCTCCCGGTCCCGGTCCCATTCCCATTCTCCCGGTCCCATTCCCGTTATCTTGTTCCCATTATCCCAGTTCCATTATCCCGCTCCCAGTCCCATTCCCACTATCCTGTTCCCATTATCCCAGTCCCGTTCTCCCGGTCCCATTCCCGTTATCCCGATCCCATTCCCGTTATCCCAGTCCCATCATCCCGGTCCCATTCCCGTTCTCTCGGTCCATTCCCATTATCTCGTTCCCATTATCCAAGTCCCATTATCCCGGTCCCAGTCCCATTCCCACTATCCTGTTCCCATTATCCCAGTCCCGTTCTCCCGGTCCCATTCCCGTTATCCCCATCCCATTCCCGTTATCCCGGTCCCATCATCCCGGTCCCATTCCCATTCTCCCGGTCCCATTCCCATTATCCCGGTCCCGGTCCCATTCCCGTTCTCCCGGTCCCATTCCTGTTATCTCGTTCCCATTATCCCAGTCCCATTATCCCGCTCCCAGTCCCGTTCCCACTGTCCCGTTCCCATTATCCCAGTCCCGTTCTCCTGGTCCTGCTCCCGTTATCCCAGTCCCAGTCCCATTCCCATTATCCCGGTCCCATTCCCGTTATCCCGTTCCCATTATCCCAGTCCCATTATCCCGGTCCAATTCCCGTTCTCCCGGTCCCATTCCCATTATCCCGGTCCCATTCCCATTATCCCAGTCCCACTCCCATTCCCACTGTCCCATTCCCATTATCCCAGTCCCATTCCCCCAGTCCCATTCCCATTATCCCCGTCCAATTCCCGTTATCCCGGTCCCGGTCCCATTCCCATTATCCCGGTCCCATTATCCCGGTCCCATTCCCGTTATCCCGGTCCAATTCCCATTATCCCAGTCCATTCCCATTATCCCATTCCCGTTCTCCCAGTCCCGTTCCCATTATCCACGTCCCATTCCAGTTCCCCCGTTCCCGTTCTCCCGGTCCAATTCCCTTTTGCCCGGGTCCCATTCTCCCCAGTCCCATTCCCATTCTCCCCGTCCAATTCCCATTCTCCCGGTCCCATTCCCATTCTCCCCGGTCCCATTCCCTTTATCCCGTTATCCCGTTATCCATTCTCCCTTATCCCGGTGCCGCTCCGGTACCTTGAGCTCGGCGATGGTGAGCGCAGGCGAGAAGCGTTTACAGGCACGGAAAGCGTTCAGGGAGCTGCTCACCGCCAGCCACACCGGGCCCGGCCCGGTCCCGCTGCCGTTCATGGCTCCGGTACCGACCGGGCCCTGCCGGTACCGCCCCACCGGAACCGAACCGGGAGTCCCGGACACGCCCAGGCTCCTCCGGCAGCTCCCCGAGCTCCTCCGGCAGCTCCCCGAGCCCCTCCGGGAGCCTCCGGGAGCCTCCGGCTCTCCCGAACCGGGAGCCCCGAACGGTTCCGGGCCCGCCCGAACCGGATCCGCTTCTGGAACCTTCACGGGCCGCCACAGCCGGGGACCGGTGAGGGAGCGGCCAATCAGAGCCGGCGGATGAGGTCATATGATGCAAACCGACCAATAGCTATCGAGGAAAGGCGGGACTAAGAGAAAATTACCCAATAGACGCATAAAGGGCGGGATAAATGAGGGCTGACCAATAGGAAGAGAGAGAGGGTGGGGAAAAATAGAAGCTCAGCCAATAAGAAGACGAGCGGGGCGTGTCTAAGAGTAAAAGGACCAATAAAATAAAGAATGGGCGGGGTACATAGGATTGACCAATAGAAATAAGGCATATGAGGGTCTAAGGGAGTAGTGACCAATGAAAAGCTGGGAAGGGCATGATTGATGGGCGGTTTGACCAATGGGATGAGGGAGGAAGTGGAAAGGGGCGTGTCCGCGCAGCCATGGATGGGGACGGCGCGTACGAGCCGGGCTTCGTGGGGATTCGGTTCTGCCAGGAATGGTGAGGGAAAACAGCGGGAAAACAGCGGGAAAACAGCGGGAATGTGGGGCGGAAAACAGCGGGAATGCGCCGGGGATGCACCGGGAGAGGCGGGGGGGACAGGCGGGGTGCAGCGGGGAATGGCGGGAATCGTGAGGGGAAAACGAGGAATTGTGAGGGGGAAAATACAGGGAATGGTGAGGGGAAAAATACAGGGAATTCTGAGGGAAAAGTATCAGGATTTTTGGGGGGAAAATTGGGAATCGTGAGGGGAAAAATTGGGAATTGTGAGGGGGAAAACTGGGAGTTGTGAGGGAAAAATACAGGGAATTTTGAGGGGAAAAGTTTCAGGGAATTGTGAGGGGAAAAATTGGGAATTGTGAGGGGGAAAAATCGGGAATTGTGAGGGGAAAAATTGGGAATTGTGAGGGGGAGAAATTGGAAATTGTGAGGGGAAAAATATTGGGAGTTGTGAGGGGAAAAGACGGGAATTGTGAGGGGAAACATCGGGAATCGTGAAGGAAAAAATATCGGGAATTGTGAGGGCAAAATTGGGAATTGTGAGGGGGAGAAATTGGGAATTGCGAGGGGAAAAAAACGGGAGTTGTGAGGGAAAAATACAGGGAATTTTGAGGGGAAAAGTTTCAGGGAATTGTGAGGGGGAAAATTGGGAATTGTGAGGGGGAAAAATCGGGAATTGTGAGGGGGGAGAAATTGGAAATTGTGAGGAGAAAACATCGGGAATTGTGAGGGGGAAACATATCGGGAATTATGAGGGGAAAAGACGGGAATTGTGAGGGGAAAAATTGGGAATTGTGAGGGGAAAAGACGGGGAATTTTGAGGGGAAAAATTGGGAATTGTGAGGGGAAAAATATTGGGAGTTGTGAGGGGAAAAGACGGGGAATTTTGAGGGGTAAAATTAGGAATTGTGAGGGGGAGAAATTGGAAATTGTGAGAGGGAAAAATATCGGGAATTGTGAGGGGAAAAAAGGGAATTGTGAGGGGAAAAAATGGGAATTTTTAGGTGAAAAATTGGGAATTTTGTGGTAGAAAATTTGGAATTTTGAGGTAAAAAAAAGGGAATTTATGGTAAAAAAAGAGGGAATTTTGTGGTGGTAAATAGGGAATTTTGGGGTAAAAAAGGGGGAATTTTGTGGTGGGAAAATGGGAATTTTGTGGTGGAAAATTGGGACTTTTATGGTGGAGAATTGGGAATTTTGTGGTGGAGAATTTTATGGTAAAAAAGGGGGAATTTTGTGGTAGAAAATTTGGAATTTTGTGGTGGAAAATTGGGAATTTTGTGGTGGAAAATTTGGAATTTTATGGTGGAGAATTGGGAATTTTGTGGTGGAAAATTGGGGAATTTTATGGTGGAGCGTTGGGAATTTTGTGGTGGAAAATTGGGAGGTTTGAGGGGAAAAATTGGGAATTTTGTGGTGGAAAATTGGGAATTTTATGGTGGAAAACTGGGAATTTTGTGGTGGAAAATTTGGAATTTTGAGGGGAAAAATTGGGAATTTTATGGTAAAAAAGGGGGAATTTTGTGGTAGAAAATTTGGAATTTTGAGGGGAAACATTGGGAATTTTATGGTGGAGAATTGGGAATTTTATGGTGGAAATTGGGAATTTTGAGGTGAAAAATTGGGAATTTTATGGTAAAAAAGGGGGAATTTTGTGGTAGAAAATTAGGAATTTTGTGGTGGAAATTGGGAATTTTGTGGTAAAAAAAGGGAATTTTAAGGTAAAAAAGGGGGAATTTTGAGGTGGAATTGGGGAATTGGTTGTGGTGGAAATTTGGGATTTTGTGGTGGAAAATTTGGGAATTTTGAGGTGAAAAATGGGAATTTTGTGGTGGAAATTGGGAATTTTATGGTGGAGAATTGGGAATTTGAAGTGGAAATTGGGAATTTTGGGGTGAAAAATTTGGTAATTTTGAGGGGAAAAATTTGGAATTTTGAGGGGAAAAATTGGGAATTTTATGGTGGAAACTTGGGAATTTTCCCCCTGGAGCCTCCCAGTAATCCAGTTTGCCCAGTAACAACATGCTGTACCCCAAGGAGGACAAGGAGAACCGGATCCTGCTCTACGCCGTGAGTGCCCAAACTGGGACCAGTTTGGGACTGGGACTGGGCCCTCAGCCCGCCCAGTCCATCCCAGTGCTCCCAGTTTGTCCCAGTTCATCCCAGTCACTCCCAGTTTGTCCCAGTTCATCCCAGTCACTCCCAGTTCATCCCAGTCACTCCCAGTTTGTCCCAGTTCATCCCAGTCACTCCCAGTTTGTCCCAGTTCGTCCCAGTTTGTCCAGTTCATTCCAGTCCATCCCAGTTTGTCCCAGTCCATCCCAGTGCTCCCAGTTTGTCCCAGTTCATTCCAGTTCGTCCCAGTTCATCCCAGTTTGTCCCAGTCCATCCCAGTTTGACCCAGTTCATCCCAGTCCATCCCAGTTTGTCCCAGTCCATCCCAGTCACTCCCAGTTTGTCCCAGTCCATTCCAGTTTGTCCCAGTCCATTCCAGTTCATTCCAGTTGTCCCAGTTCGTCCCAGTTTGTCCCAGTCCATCCCAGTCCATCCCAGTCACTCCCAGTTTGTCCAGTCCATCCAGTTCATCCCAGTTCATCCAGTTCATCCAGTCACTCCCAGTCACTCCCAGTTTGTCCCAGTCCATCCCAGTCACTCCCAGTTTGTCCAGTTCATTCCAGTTTGTCCCAGTCCATCCCAGTTCATCCCAGTTCATCCCAGTTCATCCCAGTCACTCCCAGTCCATCCCAGTCACTCCCAGTCCATCCCAGTTCATCCCAGTTCATCCAGTCCATCCCAGTTTGTACCAGTTCATCCCAGTTCATCCCAGTCCATCCCAGTCACTCCCAGTTTGTACCAGTTCATTCCAGTTCATTCCAGTTTGTCCCAGTCCATCCCAGTTCATCCCAGTTCATCCCTGTTCATCCAGTTTGTCCAGTCCCCTCCAGTTTGTCCAGTCCATCCCAGTCACTCCCAGTTCATCCCAGTTCATCCCAGTCCATCCCAGTCATCCAGTCCATCCCAGTTCATCCAGTTTGTCCCAGTCCATCCCAGTCCATCCCAGTCCCAGTCCCTCCATCCCAGTTTGTCCAGTCCATCCCAGTTTGTCCCAGTTCATCCCAGTTCATTCCAGTTCATCCCAGTTCATCCCAGTCACTCCCAGTTTGTCCCAGTTTGTCCCAGTTCATCCCCAGTTTGTCCCAGTTCATCCCAGTCACTCCCAGTTTGTCCAGTTCGTCCCAGTTCATCCCAGTTTGTCCCAGTCCATCCCAGTCCATCCCAGTTCATCCCAGTCCATCCCAGTCCATCCCAGTTTGTCCCAGTTCATTCCAGTCCATCCCAGTCCATCCCAGTCGCTCCCAGTTTGTCCCAGTCCCTCCCAGTTCATCCCAGTCCCCTCCCAGTCCCTCCCAGTTGATCCCAGTTGTCCAGTCCCTCTCCCAGTCCCCCCAGTCCCTCCCAGTTGATCCCAATCCCCTCCAGTCCTCATCCCAGTTCATCCCAGTCCCTCCCAGTCCCTCTCCCAGTCCCTCCCAGTTGATCCCAGTCCCCCCCAGTCCCTCCAGTTGATCCCAGTTCATCCCAGTCCATCCCAGTCCCTCCAGTTGATCCCAGTTTCAGTCCCCAGTCCCTCCCAGTCCCTCCAGTCCTCCCAGTTTGTCCCAGTCTCTCCCAGTCCCTCCCAGTCCCTCCCAATCCCTCCCAGTTGATCCCAGTCCCTCTCCCAGTCCCTCCCAGTTGATCCAGTTTGTCCAGTGCCATCCAGTCCATCCCAGTCCCTCCCAGTCCCTCCCAGTCCCTCCCAGTCCCTCCAGTTGATCCCAGTTTGTCCCAGTGCAGGAACTGTGATTACCAGCAGGAGGCTGACAACAGCTGCATCTACGTCAACAAGATCACACACGAAGTGGAGTGAGTGCTCAGCCAGGCCAGAACACCCCAAAATATCCCAAAAATTATCCCAAAATATCCCTAAAAATACCCCTAAAATGTTCCTAAAGTATCCATAAAATATCCCCAAAATATCCCTAAAATATTCACAAAAATATCCCCAAATATCCCCAAAAATATCCCAAAATATCCCTAAATTATCCCTAAAATATCTGCGAAAATACTCCCAAAATATCCCTAAAATGTTCCCTAAATATCCCAAATTATCTCAAAATGTCCCAAAAATATCCCAAAAATATCCCTAAATTATCCCTAAATATCCTAAAATATCCAATCTAAAGATCCCAAAATGTTCCAAAATATCCAAAATATTCCCCAAAATATCCTCAAAATATTCTCAAATACTCCAGAAATATCCCCAAAAATATCCCAAAATGTTCCTAAAATGTCCCCAAAATATCCCCAAAATATCCCTAAAATGTTCCTAAAATATCCTAAAATATCCCAAAAATTATCCCTAAAATATCCCAAAAATATCCCTAAAAATATCCCCAAAAATACCCCAAAAATATCCCTAAAATATCCCAAAAATATGCCCAAAAACAATCCCAAAAATATCCCAAAATTTTCTAAAATATCCATTCTAAAATATCCCGAAATAGTCCCTAAAATATTCCCAAAAATATCCCTAAAATATTCCAAAATCCTAAAATGTTCCCTAAAATATCTCCAAAATATCCTCAAAATATCCCCAAAAATATCCCTAAAATGTTCCAAAATATCCCCAAAATATTCCCTAAAATATTTCCAAAATATCCTCAAAATATCCCCAAAAATATCCCTAAAATGTTCCCAAAAATATCCATAAAATATCCGTAAAATATCCCTAAAATTATGCCAAAAATATCCCCAAAATTATCCCTAAAATGTTCCTAAAATATCCCTAAAATATCCCCAAAATATTCCCCAAAATATCCCCCAAATTATCCCTAAATTATCCCTAAAATATCCCAAAAAATATCCTCAAAATATCCCAAAAATTGTCCCTAAAATGTTCCCAAAATATCCCTAAAAATATTCCTGAAATGTCCCAAAATATTCCTAAAATATCCCCCAAAGTATCCCAAAAATTATCCCTAAAGTATCCCCAAAATTCCCAAAAATTAAATTCCCTAAAATGTTTTGGGAATTTTTCGGAATTTTTGGGGGAATTTTTAGGAATTTTTGGGGGAATTTTGGGTGGATTTTTTGGGAATTTTGGGTGAATTTTTAGGAATTTTTGGGGGGAATTCTGGGTGGATTTATTGGGAATTTTGGGTGATTTTTTTTGGAATTTTTTGGGAGAATTTTGGGTGGATTTTTTGGGAATTTTTGGGGGATATTTGGGTGGATTTTGGGGGAATTTTGGGTGGATTTTTTGGAATTTTTAGGGGAACTTTGGGTGGATTTTTGGGAATTTTGGGGTGGAATTTGGGGAATTTTTGGGGAATTTGGGTGGAATTTTTTGGAAACTTTGGGAATTTGGGGTGGATTTTTAGGAAATTTGGGGGAATTTGGGGTGGATTTTAGGAATTTTTGGGGAAATTTGGTGGATTTTGGGATTTTTTTGGAGAATTTTTCGGGAATTTTGGGTGGAGTTTTTGGAATTTTTGGGGGGAATTCTGGGTGGATTTATTGGGAATTTTTGGGGGAATTTGGGGTGGATTTTTTCGGAATTTTAGGGGAATTTTTAGGAATTTTTGGGGGAATTCTGGGCGGATTTATTGGGACTTTTGGGTGGATTTTTTTTGGAATTTTTTTGGGAATTTTGGGTGGAGTTTTTGGGAATTTTTGGGGGGAATTCTGGGTGGATTTTGTGGGAATTTTGGGTGGATTTTTGGGGAATTTTTTGGGAATTTTTGGGGGAATTTTTAGGAAATTTTGGGGAAATTTTGGGTGGATTTTTTCGGAATTTTGGGGGATATTTGGGTGGATTTTTTGGGAATTTTGGGGGATATTTGGGTGGATTTTTGGGGAATTTTGGGTGGATTTTTTGGGAATTGTTTGGGGAATTTTTTGGGGAATTTTGGGTGAATTTTTGGGAATTTTTGGTGGATTTTTTGGGAAATTATGGGGGAATTTTGGGTGGATTTTTTGGGATTTTTTGGGGGAATTGGGTGGATTTTGGGTGAATTTTGGGTGGATTTTTGGAAATTTTTTTGGAGAATTTTTAGGGAATTTTTGGGGGATTCTGGGAGGATTTTTGGGAGAATTCTGGGAGGATTTTTGGGGAATTTTGGGGGAATTTTGGGTGGATTTTTTGGGGAATTCTGGGTGGAATTTTTTGGGAATTCTGGGTGGATTTTTTGGGGAATTCTGGGTGGATTTTTTTGGCATTTTGGGGAAATTTTGGATGGATTTTTTGGGATTTTGGGGAATTCTGGGTGAATTTTTGGGGAATTTTTGGGGGATTCTGGGTGAATTTTTGGAATTCTTTGGAAATTTTTGGGGGAATTTTGGGTGGATTTTTTGGGAAATTTTTGGGAAATTTTTGGAATTTTGGGTGGAGTTTTTGGGAATTTTTGGGGGGAATTTTGGGTGGATTTTTTGGGAATTTGGGGGGATTTGGGGGAATTTGGGGATTTGTTGGGAATGTTGGGGTGGAATTTTTGGGGAATTTTATGTAGATTTTTTGGGAATTTTGGGGGATTTTTGGGAATTGTTTGGGAATGTTGGGTGGATTTCTTGGGAATGTTTTTTTGGAATTTTGTGATTTTTTTGGGATTTGGGTGGTTTTTGGGGAATTTTGGGGGGATTTTTTTGGATTTTTTTGGAATTTTGGGGGGATTTTTTGGGAATTTTTGGGGGATTTTTTGGCAGACTTTTGGGGATTTTTGGGGGGAATTTTGGGTGGATTTTGGGGTAAATTTGGGGTGATTTTTGGTGGATTTTTGGGGAAATTTTGGGTGAATTTTGGGTTGGGTGGTTTTTGGGAATTTTGGGTTTTTGGGTGATTTTGGAATTTGGGGATTGGAGGATTTTTGGGAATTGTTTGGGGAATTTTTAGGAATTTTGGGGGAATTTGGGGTGGATTTTTTTTAATTTTGGGGGAATTTTTTGGGAATTTGGCGGAGAATTCTGGGGGAATTTATTTTGGGGGATTTTGGGGGATTTTTTTGGAATTTTTTTGAATTTTGGGGGATTTTTTGGGAATTTTTGGGGGATTTTTTGGCAGACTTTTTGGATTTTTGGGGAAATTCTGGGTGGATTTTTGGGGGAATTTTGGGGGAATTCTGGGTGGATTTTTGGGGATTTTTTGGGATTTTTGGGGGGAATTTTGGGGTGGATTTTTTGGGAATTTTGGGGGAATTTGGGTGGATTTTTTGGGAATTTTTGGGGGATATTTGGGTGGATTTTGGGGGGAATTTTGGGGGAATTTTGGGGGATTTTTGGCAAACTTTTTGGGATTTTTTGGGGGGATTCTGGGTGGATTGGTTTGGGGTGAATTTGGGGTGAATTTTGGGGTAAATTTTGGGTGAATTTTGGGGTGAATTTTGGGGTGAATTTGGTGCTTTGCAGTGAGCTGACCCAGATCATCGCTGACGTGTCCCAGGATCCGACCCTGCCCCGCACCGAGGATCACCCGTGCCAAGAGAGGCCTGGGGACACCTGGGGACACCTGGGGACACCTTGGGGACACCTGGGGGACATTTGGGGACAATTTGGGGACAATCTGGGGACAATTTGGGGACAATCTGGGGACAATTTGGGGACATTTGGAGACATTTGGGGACAATTTGGGGACATTTGGAGACATCTGGGGACATATGGGGGAGGTTTGGGGACACCCTGGGGACACTTTGGAGACATTTGGGGACATTTTGGAGACATTTGGGGACACCTGGGACAATTGGGGACACCTGGGGACATTTGGGGACAATTTGGGGACATTTGGGACAATTTGGGGACATTTGGGGACACCTTGGGGACACTTTGGGGACATTTGGGGACCAAATGGGGACATCTCGGGGACACCTGGGGGACATTTGGGGCCGTTTGGACACATTTGGGACACCTTGAGGACATTTGGGGACCAATTGGGGACACCTGGGAGTCATCAGAGACCCCTGGGGGACACCTGGGGAACATTGGGGAACACCTGGGGACATCTTGGGGACACCTTGGGGACATTTGGGGACACCTGGGGGACATTGGGGGACATCTGGGGACATTTGGGGACATCAGAGACCCTTGGGGACACCTGGGGGACATCTGGGGACACCTGGGGGACACGTGGGGACACTTTGAGACCCTTGGGGACAAATTGGGGACATTGGGGGACATTTGGGGACACCTGGGGGATGTCAGGAGACACCTTGGAGACATTTAGGGACATCTGGGGACACCCTGGGGACACCCTGGGGACATCAGAGACCCTTGGAGACACCTGGGGGACACGTGGGGGACACCTGGGGACATGTGGGGACAATTTAGGGACACCTGGGACAATTTGGGGACATTTGGGGACACTTTGGAGACCCTTGGGGACATCTGGGGACAATTTGGGGCACCTTGGAGTCACCTGGGGGACATTTGGGGACACCTGCGGACCTTGGGGAACAACTTGGGGACACCGTGGGGAAATTTGGGGACACCTTGGGGACATCAGAGACCCTTGGGGACACTTTGGGGCCATTTGGGGACACCTGGGGGACATCAGAGACCCTTGGAGTCACCTGGGGTACATTTGGGGACACCTTGGAGACATTTAGGGACACATTTGGGGACACCTGGGGGACACCTTGAGGACATCAGAGCACCTTGGGGACATTTGGGGACACCTGGGGGACACCTTGGGGACATCAGAGCCACGTTGGGGAAACCTGGGGACACTTTGGACACATTTGGGGACATCTGGGGACACTTTGGGGGCCCTTTGGGGCCATTTGGGGCCATTTGGACACATCTGGGGACACCCTGGGGCCATTTGGGGACACATCTGGGGACACCCTGGGGCCATTTGGGGACACATCTGGGGACACTTGACATTGGGACACATTTGGGGACCATCTTGGGGCCACTTGGGGGACACTTTGGACACATTTGGGGCCATTGGGGCCACTTTGGGGCCATTTGGGGACACTTTGGACCCGTTTGGTACCATTTGGGGACACATTTGGGGACACTTTGGGGACACCCTGGGGCCACCCTGGGGCCATTTGGGGACACTTTGGGACACTTTGGGGACACTTTGGACACATTTGGGACACATTTGGGGCCACCTTGGGGCCATTTGGGGACACTTTGGACACATTTGGACACATTTGGGGCCATTTGGGGACACATTTGGGGCCACCTTGGGGACACATTTGGGGACACATTTGGGGACACATTTGGGGCCACCTTGGGGCCACCTTGGGGACACTTGGACACATTTGGGGACACATTTGGGGACACATTTGGGGCCATCTTGGGGACACTTTGGACACATTTGGGGACACTTTGGACACATTTGGGGCCATTTGGGGCCACCTTGGGGACACATTTGGGGCCGTTTGGACCCATTTGGGGCCACATTTGGGGACACATTTGGGGCCACATTTGGGGACACATTTGGGGACACCTTGGGGTCATTTGAGGCCACCTTGGGGCCATTTGGGGACACATTTGGGGACACATTTGGGGACACTTTGGACACATTTGGGGCCATTTGGGGACACTTTGGACACATTTGGGGCCATTTGGGGACACATTTGGGGCCACCCTGGGGACATTTGGGGACACATTTGGGGACACTTTGGGGCCATTGGGGGACACATTTGGGGACACTTTGGGGCCACTTTGGACACATTTGGGGCCACTTGGGGACACTTTGGACACATTCGGACACATTCGGGGCCATTTGGGGCCACATTTGGGGCCACATTTGGGGACACCTTGGGGCCACATTTGGGGCCACTTTGGACACATTTGGGGCCACATTTGGGGCCACATTTGGACACATTTGGGGACACTTTGGGGACACATTTGGGGACACTTTGGGGCCATTTGGGGCCACTTTGGGGACACCTTGGGGACACTTTGGGGACACCTTGGGGACACTTTGGACACATTTGGGGACACCCTGGGGCCGTTTGGGGACACTTTGGGGACATTTGGGGCCATTTTGGACACATTTGGGGCCATTTTGGACACATTTGGGGCCATTTGGGGCCATTTGGGGACACTTTGGACACTTTTGGGGACACCTTGGGGTCATTTGGGGCCATTTGGGGCCACTTTGGACACATTTGGGGCCATTTGGGGCCACATTTGGGGACACTTTGGACACATTTGGGAACATTTGGGGACACTTTGGACACATTTGGGGCCATTTGGGGACACCTTGGGGCCATTTGGAGACATTTGGGACCCTTGGGGACACATTTGGGGCCATTTGGGGACACATTTGGGACACTTTGGACACATTTGGGACCATTTGGGGCCACATTTGGGGCCGTTTGGGGACACATTTGGGGCCGTTTGGGGCCACCTTGGGGACACATTTGGGGCCACTTTGGACACATTTGGGGCCACTTTGGACACATTTGGGGCCACCCTGGGGACACATTTGGGGACACTTTGGACACATTTGGGGCCACCTTGGGGCCATTTGGGGACACTTTGGGGCCATTTGGGGACACTTTGGACACATTTGAGGACACCCTGGGGCCATTTGGGGCCACTTTGGACCCATTTGGGACCATTTGGGGACACTTTGGACACATTTGGGGCCATTTGGGGCCATTTGGGGACACTTTGGACACATTTGGGGCCATTTGGGGCCATTTGGGGCCATTTGGACACATTTGGGACACTTTGGGGACATTTGGGGACACGAGGAGCTCAGGGCCGCTCTCGCTGTCCCCGTGCAGGTGTGGGCACAAGGAGGCCGTGTTCTTCCAGTCCCACAGCGCCCGTGCTGAGGTGAGGGAAAACCCCAAAAAAAACCCCAAAAAGACCCCAAAACCTCCCAAAATCCTCCCAAAAATCCACAAAATCCTCCCAAAAAACCCCAAATCCTCTCCCAAAAAACCCTAAAAAAACCCCCAAAATCCTCCCTAAAAACCCCCAAAACAAACCCCAAAACAGCCCCAAAACAACCCCAAAATCCTCCCCAAAAAAACCCAAAATCCTCCCTAAAAAAACCCCAAAACAACCCCAAAACAAACCCCAAAGCAAACCCCAAAACAAACCCCAAAATCCTCCCTAAAAACCCAAAATTCTCCCTAAAAAAACCCCAAAACAACCCCAAAACAAACCCCAAAGCAAACCCCAAAACAAACCCCAAAATCCTCCCTAAAAAACCCAAAATTCTCCCTAAAAAAACCCCTAAAAAACCCCAAAATCCTCCCAAAAATCCCCAAAATCATCCTTAAAAAACCCCAAAACAACCCCAAAACAAACCCCAAAATCCGCCCTAAAACAACCCCAAAATCATCCCTAAAACCCCAAAAACAACCCCAAAATAAACTCCAAAATCATCCCTAAAAAACCCCCAAATCCTCCCTAAAAAACCCCCTAAAAATCCCAAAATCTTCCCTAAAAAAACCCCAAAATTATCCCCTAAAAAAGCTCAAAATCCTCACTAAAAAACCCCAAAAAACCCCCAAAATCCTCCCCAAAAAAACCCCAAAACAAACCCCAAAATCCTCCCTAAAAAACCCCAAAATCTTCCCTAAAAAAGCCCCAAAACAAACCCCAAAATCATCCCTAAAAAACCCCAAAACAACCCCAAAATCCTCCCAAAACAAACCCCAAAACAACCCCAAAACAACCCCAAAATCTGCCCTAAAAAACCCCAAAATCCTCTCCCATAAAAACTCCTAAAAAGCCCCAAAATTCTCCCCCAAAAACCCCAAATTGTCCCTAAAACCCCTCAAAAGCCTCCCCTAAAAGCCCCAAAATTCTCCCCTAAAAAACCCCAAAACAACCCCAAAAAAAACAACCCCCAACAATACCCCAAAACCCAACCCCAAAAAAAAAACCCCCAAAAGACCCCAAAACAACCCCAAAAACCTCCTCAACCAAACACCCCAAAATCTTCCCTAAAAAACCCAAAATTCTCCCTAAAAAAAAACCAAAAAAAACCCCAAAATCCTCCCCTAAAATCCACCAAATCCTCCCTAAAAAACCCCCAATCCTCCCCCAAAAACCACCAAATCCTCTCCCAAAAAACCCCCAAATAAACCCCAAAAACAACCCCAAAATCATCCCTAAAATCATCCCTAAAAACCCCAAAAATCTCCCCCAAAATCCCTCCCTAAAAGACCCCAAAACAACCCCAAAATCATCCCCAAAACAACCCCAAAATCATCCCTAAAACTCCTCCCTAAAAAAACCCCCAAAACTCCCCAAAACAACCCCAAAATCCCTCCCTAAAAACACCAAAACAAACCCCAATCCTCCCTACAAAAAACCCTAAAAAATCCCCAAAAAAAACCCTAAAAAACGCCAAAATCATCCCTAAAAAACCCCAAAATCCTCCCTAAAAAAACCCAAAATCCTCCCTAAAAACCCCCTAAAAAATCCAAAAATTCTCCCCAAAAAAACCCCCAAAAATCTCCCCTAAAAACCCCCAAAATTCTCATTAAAAACCCCCAAATTGTCCCTAAACCCCCCCAAAATCCTCCCCTAAAAAAACCCAAAATCCTCCCAAAAAAACCCAAAATCCTCCCAAAAAAAACCCCAAAATCCTCCCCCAAATCCTCCCTAAAAACCCCCAAAATCCTCTCCCAAAAAACCCCAAAATCCTCCCTAAAAAACCCCAAATCCTCCCCCTAAAACCCCTAAAAAAGCCCAAAATTCTCCCTAAAAAAGCCCAAAATTCTCCTTAAAAACCCCCTAAAAAACCTCAAAATCCTCCCTAAAACCCAAAATTCTCCCCTAAAAAACCCCAAAATCCTCCCAAAAAAAACCCCCAAAAAACCCCCCAAAATCCTCCCAAAAAACCCCAAAATTCTCCCTAAAAAACCCCAAAATCCTCCCTAAAAAAACCCCAAAATTCTCCCCAAAAAACCCCAAAATTCTTCCCAAAAAACCCCAAAATCCTCCCCTAAAAAAACCCCAAAAATCCTCTCCCAAAAAAACCCAAAAAACCCCAAAATCCTCCCCTAAAAAATCCCCAAATCCTCCCAAAAAAACCCAAAATTCTCCCTAAAAAAACCTAAAAAACCCCAAAATCCTCTCCCAAAAACCCCCTAAAAAAACCCCAAAATCCTCCCAAAAAACCCCAAAAATCTCCCCAAAATAACCCCAAAATAAACCCCAAAATCCGCCCTAAAAACCCCAAAAACAAACCCCAAAATCCTCTCCCAAAAAACCCCAAAATTTCTCTGGTCCTTGTGGGATTTGGGGATTTTTGGGGTTTTTTGGGGAGGGGTCCCAGGGGATTTTGGGGCTTTTTGGGGGAGGTTTTGGGGGTTTTTTGGGAGGGGTCCCACGGGATTTTGGGGTTTTTTGGGGTTGTTTTTAGGGAGGATCTGGGGGGAGTTTTAGGGTTTTTTTGGGGGGAGTTTTGGGGTTTTTGGGGAAGGATTTTGGGGTTTTTTGGGAAGGGGTCCCAGAGGATTTTGGGGTTTTTTGGGGGGAATTTTGGGGTTTTTTGGGTTGTTTTTTAGGGAGGATCTGGGGGGAGTTTTGGGGTTTTTTGGGGGATGTTTTGGGGTTTTTTGGAGAGGGGTCCAAGGGGATTTTGGGGTTTTTTGGAGAGAATCTTGGGGGGTTTTTAGGGGGGATATTTGGGGTTTTTAGGGAGGGAATTTTGGGGTTTTTTGGGGTTGTTTTTAGGGACGATCTGGGGGGATTTGGGGTTTTTTGGGAGGAGTTTTGGGGGGTTTTTGGGGGGAATTTTGGGGTTTTTTTGGGGGAGGTCCCAGGGGATTTTGGGATTTTTCGGGGAGGTTTTGGGTTTTTTTTGGGGAGGTTTTGGGGTTTTTTGGGGAGGGGTCTCTGAAGATTTTGGGATTTTTTGGGGGGATTTTTGGGGATTTTGGGGTTTTTTTTGGGGGGGATCCCAGGAGGGTTTTAGGGAGGGATCCCAGGGGATTTTGGGAGGACTCTTTGGGGGATTTTGGGATGGATTTGGGATGAATTTGGGGTTATTTTGGGTGGATTTTGAAGGGGATTTTTGGGGGAAAGATCCCAGGAGCTTTTTTAGGGGAAAATTTTCCAGCGATTTCCCCAAAATGCCTCAAATTTCCCCCAAAATCCCCCAGGATGCCATGAGGTTGTACTACGTGTGCACGGCCCCGCACTGCGGGCACCGCTGGACGGAGTGACCCCAAAAGTGACCCCAAAAGGGACCCCAAAATGGCTCCAGGACCCCAAAAATGGCTCCAGGACCCCAAATGTGACCCCAAAACTGACCCCAAAAATGACCCCAAAAATGGCTCCAGGACCCCAAATGTGACCCCAAAAATGGCTCCAGGAGTGACCCCAAAACTGAGCCCAAAGGGACCCCAAAAATGGCTCCAGGACCCCAAAAATGACCCCAGGAGTGACCCCAAAAGGGACCCCAAAAATGGCTCCAGGACCCCAAAAATGACCCCAAAAGTGACCCCAGAAATGGCTCCAGGAGGGACCCCCAAAACTGAGCCCTAAGGGACCCCAAAAGGACCCCAAAAATGGCTCCAGGACCCAAAATGTGACCCCAACCCTGACCCCACAAATGACCCCAAAAATGGCTCCAGGAGTGACCCCAGGACCCCAAAAGTGACCACAGGAGTGACCCCAAAAGTGACCCCAAAGGGACCCCAAAAATGGCTCCAGGAGTGACCCCAAAAGTGACCCCAAAAGTGACCCCAAAAGGGACCCCAAAAATGGCTCCAGGACCCCAAATGTGACCCCAAAAGTGACCCCAAAAATGACCCCAAAAGTGACCCCAAAGGGGACCCCAAAAATGGCTCCAGGACCCCAAAAATGACCCCAAAAGTGACCCCAAAAGGGACCCCAAAACTGAGCCCAAAGGGACCCCAAAATGGCTCCAGGACCCCAAATGTGACCCCAAAAGTGACCCCAAAAGGGACCCCAAAAATGGCTCCAGGACCCCAAAAATGACCCCAGAAATGGCTCCAGGAGTGACCCCAAAAGTGACCCCAAAGGGACCCCAAAAATGGCTCCAGGACCCCAAAAATGGCTCCAGGACCCCAAATGTGACCCCAGGAGTGACCCCAAAAATGACCCCAAAAGTGACCCCAAAGAGACCCCAAAAGTGGCTCCAGGAGGGACCCCAAAACTGACCCCAAAAGTGACCCCAAAGGGACCCCAAAAATGGCTCCAGGACCCCAAAACTGACCCCAAAAATGGCTCCAGGAGTGACCCCAAAACTGAGCCCAAAGGGACCCCAAAAATGGCTCCAGGACCCCAAAAATGACCCCAGGAGTGACCCCAAAAGGGACCCCAAAAATGGCTCCAGGACCCCAAATGTGACCCCAGGAGTGACCCCAAAATGGACCCCAAAAGTGACCCAGAAATGGCCCCAAACATGACCCCAAAAGTGACCCCAAAACTGAGCCCAAAAGGGACCCCAAAAATGGCTCCGGGACCCCAAAAATGACCCCAAGAGTGACCCCAAAAGTGGCTCCAGGACCCCAAATGTGACCCCAAAATTGACCCCAAAAATGACCCCAAAAATGGCTCCAGGAGTGACTCCAACACTGAGCCCAAAGGGACCCCAAAAATGGCTCCAGGACCTCAGAAGTGAACCCAGGAGTGATCCCAAAAATGACCCCAAAAATGGCTCCAGGAGTGACCCCAAAAGTGACCCCAAAAATGGCTCCAGGACCCCAAAAGTGACCCCAAAAGTGACCCCAAAAGTGGCTCCAGGAGGGACCCCAACACTGAGCCCAAAGGGAGCCCAAAGTGACCCCAGGAGTGACCCCAAAAGTGACCCCAAAGGGACCCCAAAAATGGCTCCAGGACCCCAAAGTGACCCCAACCCTGACCCCAAAAATGGCTCCAAAAGTGACCCCAGGACCCCAACTCTGACCCCAAAGGGACCCCAAAAGGGACCCCAAAAATGGCTCCAGGACCCCAAAAGTGACCCCAAAAGTGACCCCAAAAGTGGCTCCAGGAGGGACCCCAAAACTGAGCCCAAAGGGACCCCAGGACCCCAAAAGTGACCCCGACACTGAGCCCAAAGGGACCCCAAATGTGACCCCAAAAATGGCTCCAGGACCCCAAATGTCACCCCAACCCTGACCCCAAAAATGACCCCAAAAATGGCTCCAGGAGTGACCCCAGGACCCCAAAAGTGACCACAGGAGTGACCCCAAAAGTGACCCCAAAAGTGACCCCAAAGGGACCCCAAAAGGGACCCCAAAAGTGACCCCAAAAGTGACCCCAACACTGAGCCCAAAAGGGACCCCAAAAATGGCTCCAGGACCCCAAAAGTGACCCCAAAAGGGACCCCAAAACTGAGCCCAAAGGGACCCCAAAAGTGACCCAGGAATGGCCCCAAAAGTGACCCCAAAGGGACCCCAAAAGGGACCCCAAAAATGGCTCCAGGACCCAAAATGTGACCCCAACCCTGACCCCAAAAATGGCTCCAGGACCCCAGAAGTGACCCCAAAAGTGACCCCAAAAGTGGCTCCAGGACCCCAAAAATGACCCCAAGAGTGACCCCAACACTGAGCCCAAAAATGACCCCAAAAGTGACCCCAGGACCCCAAATGTGACCCCAAAAGGACCCCAAAAATGGCTCCAGGAGTGACCCTAACACTGACCCCAAAGGGACCCCAAAAGTGACCCCAAAAATGGCTCCAGGACCCAAAATGTGACCCCAACCCTGACCCCAAAAATGGCTCCAGGAGTGACCCCAACACTGAGCCCAAAGGGACCCCAAAAGTGACCCCAAGAGTGACCCCAAAAGGACCCCAAAAATGGCTCCAGGACCCCAAATGTGACCCCAAGAGTGACCCCAACACTGAGCCCAAAGGGACCCCAAAAATGGCTCCAGGACCCCAAATGTGACCCCAAGAGTGACCCCAACACTGAGCCCAAAAGGGACCCCAAAAATGGCTCCAGGACCCTAAAAGTGACCCCAAAACTGAGCCCAAAAATGACCCCAAAAGGGACCCCAAAAATGGCTCCAGGACCCCAAAATGACCCCAAAAGGGACCCCAAAAATGGCTCCAGGACCCCAAAAATTACCCCTAGAGTGACCCCAAAACTGAGCCCAAAGGGACCCCAAAAATGGCTCCAGGACCCCAAAAGGGACCCCAAAAATGGCTCCGGGACCCCAAAAGTGACCCCAAAAGTGGCCCCAAAAGTGACCCCGACACTGAGCCCAAAGGGACCCCAAAAGGGACCCCAAAAATGGCTCCAGGACCCAAAATGTGACCCCAACCCTGACCCCAAAAATGGCTCCAGGAGTGACCCCAGGACCCCAAAAATGACCCCAACACCGACCCCAAAGGGACCCAAAAGTGACCCCAACACTGAGCTCAAAAGGGACCCCAAAAGTGACTCCAGGACCCCAAAACCTCCCCAGGACCCCAAAAGCCCAAAAGTCACCCCAAAAGTCACCCCAGGACCCCAAGAGTGACCCCAAAAATGACCCCAAAAATGACCCCAAAAGTGACCCCAGCACCCCAAAAGTGACCCCAAAAGTGACCCCAGGACCCCAAAAATGACCCCAAAAATGACCCCAAAAATGACCCCAAAACCTCCCCAGGACCCCAAAAGTGACCCCAAAAGTGACCCCAGGACCCCAAAAGTGACCCCAAAAGTGACCCCAAAAGTGACCCCAGGACCCCAAAAGTGACCCCAGGACCCCAAAAATGACCCCAAAACCTCCCCAGGACCCCAAAAGTGCCCCCAAAATTGACCCCAAAAGTGACCCCAGGAGTGACCCCAAAAGTGACCCCAAAAATGACCCCAAAAATGACCCCAAAAGTGACCCCAAAACCTCCCCAGGACCCCAAAACCCCAAAAGTGACCCCAAAAGTGACCCCAGAACCCCAAAAATGACCCCAAAAATGACCCTAAAAATGACCCCAGGACCCCAAAAATGACCCTAAAAATGACCCTAAAAATGACCCCAAAAGTGACCCCAGAACCCCAAAAGTGACCCCAAAACCTCCCCTGGACCCCAAAACCTCCCTGGGACGGAGCCCTGGGACCCCAAATTCCCCCCAAAAATGACCCCAAAAGTGACCCCAGGACCCCAAAACCTCCCCAGGACCCCAAAAGTGACCCCAAAAGCCCAAAATTGACCCCAAAAGTGATCTCAGGACCCCAAAAATGACCCCAAATGTGACCCCAAAACCTCCCCAGGACCCCAAAAATGACCCCAGGACCCCAACACTGACCCCAAAAGTGACCCCAAAAGTGACCCCAGGACCCCAAAAATGACCCCAAAACCTCCCCAGGACCCCAAAAATGACCCCAAAAGTGACCCCAGGACCCCAAAAGTGACCCCAAAACCTCCCCAGGACCCCAAAACCTCCCCAGGACGGAGCCCTGGGACCCCAAATTCCCCCCAAAAATGACCCCAAAAATGACCCCAAAAGTGACCCCAGGACCCCAAAAATGACCCCAAAAATGACCCCAGGACCCCAAAACCTCCCCAGGACCCCAAAAGTGACCCCAAAAGCCCAAAATTGACCCCAAAAGTGACCCCAGGACCTCAAAAGTGACCCCAGGAGTGACCCCAAAAATTGCTCCAGGAGGGACCCCAGGACCCCAAAAATGACCCCAAAAATGACCCCAGGACCCCAAAAGCCCAAAATTGACCCCAAAAGTGACCCCAGGACCCCAAAAATGACCCCAAAAATGGTTCCAGGACCCCAAAAATGACCCCAAAAGTGACCCCAGAACCTCAAATGTGACCCCAAAAGTGACCCCAAAAGTGACCCCCGGACCCCAAAACCTCCCCAGGACCCCAAAAGTGACCCCTGGAATTACCCCAAAAGTGGCCCCAAAAATGACCCCAAAAATGGTTCCAGGACACCAAAAGTGACCCCAGGACCCCAAAACCTCCCCAGGACCCCAAAAGTGACCCCAAAAATTACCCCAAAAATGACCCCAGGACCCCAAAAATGACCCCAAAAGTGACCCCAGGACCCCAAAAGTGACCCCAAAAGTGACCCCAAAAGTGACCCCAGGACCCCAAAAGTGACCCCAGAACCCCAAAAATGACCCCAAAACCTCCCCTGGACCCCAAAAATGACCCCAAAAGTGACCCCAGCACCCCAAAAGTGACCCCAAAAGTGACCCCAGGACCCCAAAAATGACCCCAAAAGTGACCCCAAAAGTGACCCCAAAAATGACCCCAGGACCCCAAAAGGGACCCTTGGACCCCAAAAGCCCAAAATTGACCCCAAAAGTGATCTCAGAACCCCAAAAATTACCCCAGGAGTGACCCCAAAAACCTCCCCAGGACCCCAAAAGTGACCCAGGAATGGCCCCAAAAATGACCCCAAAAGTGACCCCAGGACCCCAAAAGTGACCCCAAAAGTGACCCCAGGACCCCAAAAATGACCCCAAAACCTCCCCAGAACCCCAAAAATGACCCCAAAAATGACTCTAAAAATGACCCCAAAAGTGACCCCAGCACCCCAAAACCTCCCCAGGACCCCAAAAGTGACCCCAGGACCCCAAAAATGACCCCAAAACCTCCCCAGGACCCCAAAACCTCCCCAGGACGGAGCCCTGGGACCCCAAATTCCCCCAAAAATGACCCCAAACCCCCCCAGACCCCAAATTCCACCCCAAGATCCCCAAAATCCCAAAGGAAATCCCAAAGATGGCAGAAAAATCATCCCAAAAATGGAAAAAAAACCCCAAAAAAATAAAAATAAAATACCCCAAAAATGATTAAAAAACCCTAAAATTTTATGGGAAATCCCAAATTTTATTGGGATCCATTCCTGAAGGAAAAAACCCCAAAATGGCAGAAAAATCCCCCAAAATAAATGGAAAAAATTAAAAAAAAAATGAATTTAAAATTGTTTGGATTTGTAGAAAAGCCTAAAAAATTTATGGGAAAATTCCAAAAAAAATTCCTGGAATTTTTAGGGAAATTCCTTAAAAAATAATGGGAAAATTGAAGATTTATAAAAATCCCAAATTGAGAGAAAATGCCTCGAATTTTAATGGGAATTCTTCAGAATTTAAGGAAAATCACCCAAAAAATGAGGGAAAATCTAAAAAATTGAAATTTCCTGAAATTTGATGGAAAATCCTGAAAAAATTCGGGAAAAATAAAAAAAAATTGAGGAAAAATTCCAAAAATTCATGAAAAATCCCAGAATTTAAATGAAATTTTAAGAAATTAAATTGTCCCAAAATTTGATGGAAAATCCTGAAAAAATTCGGGAAAAATCCCAAAAAATTCAGGGAAATCCCAGATTTTAAATTAAAATTTTTAAATTAAAATTTCCTGAAATTTGATGGAAAATCCTGAAAAAATTTGGGAAAAATAAAAAAAAAAAATTGAGGAAAATCTGAAAAAATTCAGGAAAAATCCCAGATTTTAAATGAAATTTTAAAAAATTAAAATTCCCAAAAATTTGATGGAAATTCCTAAAAAATTCGGGAAAAATCCCAAAAAAATCAGGAAAACACCCAGATTTTAAATGAAAATTTTAAAATTAAATTTTCCCAAAATTTGATGGGAATTCCTCAAAAAAGTTGGGAAAAATTTAAAAAAAAATTCAGAAAAATCCCCAAAAATTCAGGAAAAAATCTCAGATTTTAAATTAAATTTTAAAAATTAAATTTTCCCAAGATTTGATGAAAAATCCTCAAAAAAATTCAGGAAAATCCTAAAAAAATTGAGGAAAATCCCAGATTTTAAATTAAAATTTTAAAATTAAATTTTCCCAAAATTTGATGGGAATTCCTCAAAAAATTTGGGAAAAATAAAAAAAATTTGAGGAAAATCCCCAAAAAATTCAGGAAAAATCTCAGATTTTTAATGAAATTTTAAAAATTAAAATTTCCCAAAATTTGATGAAAAATCCCCAAAAATTGAAGGAAAATCCCTCGAAAAATCCCCAAAATTTCCTGAATTTTAATGAAATTTTAAAAATTAAAATTTCCCAAAATTTGATGGAAAATCCTCAAAAATTTCAGGAAAAATCCCAAAAAAATTCAGAAAAATCCCCAAAAAATCCAGGAAAAATCCCAGATTTTAAATGAAATTTTTAAATTAAATTTTCCCAAATTTTGATGGAAAAATCCTCAAAAATTTCAGGAAAAATCCCCAAAATTTCAGGAAAATCCAAAAAAAATCAGGAAAAGTCCCAGAATTTAAATTAAAATTTTAAAATTAAATTTTCCCAAGATTTGATGGAAATTCCTAAAAAATTCGGGAAAAATCCCAAAAAATTCAGGAAAATGCCCAGATTTTAAATGAAATTTTTAAAAATTCAATTTTCCCAAATTTTGATGGAAAAATCCTCAAAAATTTCAGGAAAAATCCCCAAAATTTCAGGAAAATCAAAAAAAAATCAGGAAAAATCCCAGATTTTAAATGAAAATTTTAAAATTAAATTTTCCCAAAATTTGATGGGAATTCCTCAAAAAAGTTGGGAAAAATTTAAAAAAAATTTCAGGAAAATCCCAAAAAATCCAGGAAAAATCCCAGATTTTAAATTAAATTTTAAAAAATTAAAATTTCCAAAAATTTGATGGAAAATCCTGAAAAAATTCGGGAAAAATAAAAAAAAAATTGAGGAAAAATCCCCAAAAAATCAGGAAAAATCCCAGAATTTAAATGAAATTTTTTAAATTAAATTTTCCCAAATTTTGATGGAAAAATCCCCAAAATTTCCTGAATTTTTATGAAATTTTAAAAATTAAAATTTCCCAAAATTTGATGGAAATTCCTCAAAAATTTCAGGAAAAATCCCAAAAAAATCAGAAAAATCCCAAAAAAATCCAGGAAAAATCCCAGATTTTAAATGAAATTTTAAAAATTAAATTTTCCCAAATTTTGATGAAAAATCCTCAAAAAAATTGGGAAAAATCCCAAAAAATTCAGGAAAAATCCCAGATTTTAAATTAAAATTTTAAAATTAAATTTTCCCAAAATTTGATGGAAAAATCCTCAAAAATTTCAGGAAAAATCCCAAAAAAATCAGAAAAATCCCCAAAAATTCAGGAAAAATCCCAGATTTTAAATGAAAATTTTAAAATTAATTTTTCCCAAATTTTGATGGAAAATCCTCAAAAAATTCGGGAAAAATCCCAAAAAATTCAGGAAAATGCCCAGATTTTAAATGCAATTTTTAAAAATTCAATTTTCCCAAATTTTGATGGAAATTCCTCAAAAAATTCAGGAAAAATAAAAAAAAAATTGAGGAAAAATCCAAAAAAAATCAGGAAAAATCCCAGAATTTAAATTAAATTTTAAAAAATTAAATTTTCCCAAAATTTGATGAAAAATCCTCAAAAAATTCAGGAAAAACCTAAAAAAATTGAGGAAAATCCCAGAATTTAAATTAAATTTTTTAAATTAAATTTTCCCAAAATTTGATGGAAATTCCTAAAAAAATTTGGGAAAAATAAAAAAAAATTCAGGAAAATCTGAAAAAAAATCAGGAAAAAATCCCCGAATTTAAATTAAATTTTAAAAATTAAATTTTCCCAAAATTTGATGGAAAATCTTCAAAAAAATTGGGAAAATCCCCAAAAAATCAGGAAAAATCCCAGATTTTAAATTAAAATTTTTAAATTAAAATTTCCTGAAATTTGATGGGAATTCCTCAAAAAATTCAGGAAAAATCAAAAAAAAATTGAGGAAAATCCCCCAAAAATTCAGGAAAAATCTCAGATTTTAAATGAAATTTTAAAAATTAAATTTTCCCAAAATTTGATGGAAAATCCCCAAAAATTGAAGGAAAATCCCTCAAAAAATCCCCAAAATTTCCCGAATTTTTATGAAATTTTAAAAATTAAAATTTCCTAAAATTTGATGGAAAATCCTCAAAAAATTCAGGAAAATCCCCAAAAAATTCAGAAAAATCCCAAAAAATTCAGGAAAAATCCCAGATTTTAAATGAAATTTTAAAATTAAATTTTCCCAAATTTTGATGGAAAATCCCTCAAAAAATCAAGAAAATCCCTCAAAAAATTAGGAAAAATTTTAAAAAATTCAGGAAAAATCCAAAAAATTTAAAATTTCCCAAAATTTGATGGAAAAACCAAAAAAAATCAGGAAAATCCCTTAAAAAATTAAGAAAAAATTTTAAAAATTCAGGAAAAATCCAAAAAAAATTCAAATTTCACCCAAATTTGATGGAAAATCCCTGAAAATTTTCAGGAAAAACCCCAAAATTTCATTAAAAATCCCCCAAAATTCCATTTTTTTCCCCAAATTTTCCCTTTTCGCCCCAAAATCCAAACTCCAACACCAAAATTTTTTGGGAATTTTTATTCCAATCCACCCAAATTTCCCGGGAACGCGAAGGGAAAGGGGAGGGGATTAAATAAGACAAAAAAGGAGGGAAAAAAAGAGGAAAAATCCCGAATTTTTTGGGAATTTTTTGGGATTTTTTGGGGAAAATTTGGGAATTTTCCCCTCATCCCAAAGGAGAAAAAAAATGGGGAAAAAATTCGGGATTTGGGATAAAAACGGTGCCATTTATACAAATATAGTGTTTAAAAAATGGGAATTTTTGGGAATTTTGGGAATTTTTGGGATTTTGGGAATGAAGGGGGAGGGGTTTCGAACCCTGAGCCGCTCCAGGAAATAATTTAGGGAATTTTAGGGAATTTTTTGGGAATTTTTAGGGAATTTTAGGAATTTTTAAGGATTTTTTACAGAATTTTAAAGGAATTTTTAAGGGAATTTTAAAGGAAAATTTTTGGGAATTTTTAGGGGATTTTAAGGGAATTTTTTAGGGAATTTTTAGGAATTTTTTAGGGATTTTTTTACAATTTTCTAGTGAATTTTAAGGGAATTTTTAAGGAAATTTTGGGAATTTTTTAAGGATTTTTAAGGGAATTTTAGGATTTTTTAAGGGGATTTTGGGGATTTTTTAGGAATTTTAAAGGAATTTTTAGGGACTTGTAAAAGAAAATTTTTTAGGAATTTTTGGGAATTTTTTAGGAATTTTTTTGGAAATTTTTTAGGAAATTTTAGGAATTTTAATGCGAATTTTTGGAAATTTTTTAGGAATTTTAATGCGAATTTTTAGGAAATTTTTAGGAATTTTTGGGAATTTTTTGAGGATTTTTAAGGGAATTGTTAGGATTTTTTAAGAGAATTTTGGGAATTTTAAAGGAATTTTTAGGGACTTGTAAAAGAAAATTTTTTACGAATTTTTGGGAATTTTTTAGGAAATTTTAGGAATTTTAATGTGAATTTTTAGGAAATTTTTAGGGATTTTTTGGAAATTTTTTAGGAAATTTTAGGAATTTTAATGCGAATTTTTAGGAAATTTTTGGGAATTTTTTGAGGATTTTTAAGGGAAATTTTAGGATTTTTTAAGAGAATTTTGGGAATTTTTAGGGACGTGTAAAAGAAAATTTTTTAGGAATTTTTTTAGGAAATTTTAGGAATTTTAATGCGAATTTTTAGGAAATTTTTAGGAATTTTTGGGAATTTTTTGAGGATTTTTAAGGGAATTTTAGGATTTTTTTAAGGGGATTTTGGGAATTTTAAAGGAATTTTAGGGACTTTTAAAAGAAAAATGTTTAGGAATTTTTTAGGAAATTTTAGCAATTTTAATGTGAATTTTTAGGAAATTTTTAGGAATTTTTTGGAAATTTTTTGGAATTTTTTTAGGAATTTTAATGCGAATTTTTGGAAATTTTTTAGGAATTTTTATGCAAATTTTTAGGGAAGTTTTAAGGAACTTTTTAGGAATTTTTACAGAATTTTTAGGGAATTTTTAGCAAATTTTAAGGAAATTTTGCAAAATTTTTTAGGGAATTTTTAGGGATTTTTTGGAAATTGTAAGAAATTCCTAGAAAATCTTTTGGAATTTTTAGGACAATTTTCGGAAATTTTTTAGGAATTTTTTAGGAATTTTTTTGGAAATTTTGGGGAATTTTTAGGGAATTTTTAAGGGAATTTTTTTTAATTGTAAGGAATTTTTTGGGATTTTTTATTGTAAGAAATTCCTAGAAAATTTTTTGGAATTTTTAGGAAAATTTTCAGAATTTTCTTTAGAAAAATTTTCAGGAATTTTTAGGAAATTTTAGGGAAATTTTTAGGAATATTTCAGGAATTTTTTTTAGGAAAATTTCAGGAAATTTTTTAGGGATTTTTAGGGAAATTTTTAGGGATTTTTAGGGATTTTTTAGAAATTTTGGGGGGAATTTTAGGGAATTTTTAGGGATTTTTTTAGGGAATTTTTTTTGAAATTTTAGGGAATTTTTAGGGAATTTTTTAGGGAATTTTAGGGAATTTTTTGGGAAATTTTAGGGAATTTTTTTAGGGAGTTTTTAGGAATTTTTTGGGGGAATTTCAGGAAATTTTTAGGGAATTTTTAGGGAATTTTTTAGGAATTTTTTGGGATCAAAGTGCCTGGATTGCCGCGCCTGGAAGCTCCTTAATTATTATTAATTATTCCTCATTATTAATGAATTATTAATTATTAATTATTATTCATGAATTAAAGATTGGAGCCCTCCCCTAACGAGGGGGGAGGGGCCCTTATTGCCCTGGGGGGGCCCCTCCCCCCCCTTTTCCCAAGGAATTCTGGGAATTCCATGGAAAATTCTGGAATTCCATGGAAAATTCTGGAAGTTCTGAAATTCCGTAGAAAATTCTGGAATTTTTGGGATTCCCGTGGAAAGTTCTGGGTCCCTGTGGAAGCACCTGGAAAGTTCAGGAATTCCGTAGAAAATTCGGGAATTCCATGGAAAATTCTGGAATTTCGGGAATTCCATCGAAAGTTCTGGATCCCCGTGGAAGCACCTGGAAAATTCTGGAATTCCATGGAAAATTCTGGAATTTCTGGGTCTCAGTGGAAGAACCTGGGAACATCTGGAAAGTTCTGGAATTCCATGGAAAGTTCTGGAATTCCATAGAAAATTTTGGATCCTTCTGGAAAGTTCTGGAATCCCAATGGAAGCACCTGGAAATGTCTGGAATTTCATGGAAAATTCTGGAATTTCTGGAATTCCATGGAAAGTTTGGGATCTCTGCAAAGTTCTGGATCCCCCCCTTGAAATTTGTGGAATTCCATGGAAAGTTCTGGAAAGTTCTGGAATTCCATGGAAAATTCTGGAATTCTTTGAATTCCATGGAAAGTTCAGGATCTCCATGAAAAGTTCTGGAATTTTTGGAATTCCATGGAAAGTTCAGGATCTCCGTGGAAAGTTCTGGAATTTTTTGAATCCATGGAAAGTTCTGGAACTCCGTGGAAAATCCTGGAGGTTTTGGATGCCGTGGAAGGTTCTGGAATTCTTTGAATCCCATGGAAAGTTCTGGATCTCTCTGGAAAGTCCTGGAATTCCATGGAAAGTTCTGGATCTCTCTGGAAAGTCCTGGAATTCCATGGAAAGTTTTGGACCCTTCTGGAATGTTCTGGAATTCCATGGAAAGTTTTGGATCCTTCTGGAACGTTCTGGAGCCACAGGAAGAGTCTTGGTCCCTCATGGAAGCTTCTGGAAGCTCCTGGAAGCTTCTGAATCCATTGGAGGAGTCTGGAACTTTCTGGAATGTTCTGGAAGCTCCTGGAAGGTTCCGGATCCATTGGAGGAGTTTGGAACTTTCTGGAATGTTCTGGAATTCCATGGAATGTTCTGGATCTTCAGGAATGGTCTTGGTCTCCTATGGAAGGTTCTGGAATCTCCTGGAAGGTTCTGGATCCATTGGAGGAGTCTGGAACTTTCTGGAACGTTCTGAGATCCACCAGGAATGTTCTGGAAGCTCCTGGATCTTCAGGAATGGTCTTGGTCCCCCTTGGAATGTTCTGGAACCTTCTGGAAGCTCCTGGATCTTTAGGAATGGTCTTGGTCCCCCCTGGAAGGTTCTGGAATCTCCTGGAAGGTTCTGGATCCATTGGAGGAGTTTGGAACTTTCTGGAACGTTCTGAGATCCACCAGGAATGTTCTGGAAGCTCCTGGAATGTTCTGGATCCATTGAGAGGAATGTGGAAGGTTCTGGAAGGTTCTGGATCCTTCAGGAAGGGTCTCGGTCCCTCATGGAAGCTTCTGGAATTTCATGGAAGCTTCTGGAACGGCCTTGGATCCTTCTGGAATTCCATGGAATGTTCTTGGAACATTCTGGAACCTTCTGGAGCCTCCTGGATGTTCAGGAATGGTCTCGGTTCCCCCTTGAAGGTTCTGGAAGGTTCTGGATCCTTCTGGAATTCCATGGAAGGTTCTGGACCTCTCAGGATCCTTCTGGATCCTTCTGGAAGCTTCTGGAACTCCATGGAAGGTTCCGGATCCTTCAGGAACGGCCTTGGATCCTTCTGGAAGCATCTGCAATGTTCTGGAGCCACAGGAAGAGTCTTGGTCTGCTATGGAAGGTTCTGGAAGCTTCTGGAAGTCCATGGAATGTTCTGGGTCCTTCAGGAACGGTTTTGGATCCTTCTGGAACATTCTGGGTTCCTCTGGAAGCTTCTGGAATGTTCTGGAGCCACAGGAAGAGTCTCGGTCCCTCATGGAAGGTTCTGGAACCACCAGGAAGGTCCTGGACCCTTCTGGAAGGTTCTGGAAGCTCCTGGAATGTTCTGGATCTCCAGGAAGAGCCTTGGTCCTCTTTGGAAGCTTCTGGAATTCCATGGAAGGTTCTGGATCCCTCAGGAAGGTTCTTGGTCCCTTATGGAAGGTTCTGGAATTCCATGGAAGGATCTGGATCTCCAGGAAGGTTCTGGAAGGTTCTGGATCCCTCTGGAAGGTTCTGGAATTCCATGGAAGCTTCTGGAGCCACAGGAAGAGTCTTGGTCCCTTATGGAAGGTTCTGGAATTCCATGGAAGGTTCTGGGTCCCTCAGGAGCTCCTGATCCCATCAGGAAGGACCTGGACCCTTCTGGGAGCTTCTGGATCTCCATGGAAGCTTCTGGATCTCCAGGAGAGGCCTCAGATCCCATTTCTCCATCCCAGGAGGAAAATTCTGGATCCCAGTAACTCCCAGTTCATCCCAGTCACTCCCAGTTCATCCCAGTTTGCTCCCAGTTCATCCCAGTTTGCTCCCAGTTCATCCCAGTTTGCTCCCAGTCCATCCCAGTTTGCTCCCAGTCCATCCCAGTCACTCCCAGTTTGCTCCCAGTCACTCCCAGTTTGCTCCCAGTCACTCCCAGTCCATCCCAGTCGCTCCCAGTCACTCCCAGTTTGCTCCCAGTCACTCCCAGTTTGCTCCCAGTCACTCCCAGTTCATCCCAGTTGCTCCCAGTTCAGGGTTCCTGGTGCCCAGAAGCTCCTGAGAAGATCCTGAGGGATCCATGGGGATTTCCATGAGGATTTCCATGGGGATTTCTCCATCCCAGTCCATCCCAGTTGCTCCCAGTTTGTCCCAATCGCTCCCAGTCCATCCCAGTCACTCCCAGTCCATCCCAGTCCCTCCCAGTTGCTCCCAGTTCAGGGTTCCTGGTGCCCAGAAGCTCCTGAGAAGCTCCTGGAGATGCCGATCCCAAGGGATCCATCCCAATTCCATGGGGATTGCTCCATCCCAGTCCATCCCAGTCACTCCCAGTTTGCTCCCAGTTGCTCCCAGTCCATCCCAGTTTGCTCCCAGTCGCTCCCAGTTTGTCCCAGTCACTCCCAGTCCATCCCAGTTGCTCCCAGTTCAGGGTTCCTGGTGCCCAGAAGCTCCTGAGAAGATCCAGAGCTGCCAATCCAAGGGATCCATCCCAATTCCATGGGGATTTCTCCATCCCAGTCACTCCCAGTTTGCTCCCAGTCACTCCCAGTCCATCCCAGTCCATCCCAGTCGCTCCCAGTCCATCCCAGTCGCTCCCAGTCCATCCCAGTTGCTCCCAGTTCAGGGTTCCTGGTGCCCAGAAGCTCCTGAGAAGATCCTGAGGGATCCATGGGGATTTCCATGGGGATTTCTCCATCCCAGTCCCTCCCAGTTGCTCCCAGTCCCTCCCAGTCGCTCCCAGTCCCTCCCAGTCGCTCCCAGTCCATCCCAGTTTGCTCCCAGTCCATCCCAGTCCCTCCCAGTAGCTCCCAGTTCAGGGTTCCTGGTGCCCAGAAGCTCCTGAGAAGATCCTGAGGGATCCACGGGGATTTCTCCATCCCAGTCCATCCCAGTCCATCCCAGTCGCTCCCAGTCCATCCCAGTCGCTCCCAGTCCATCCCAGTTGCTCCCAGTTCAGGGTTCCTGGTGCCCAGAAGCTCCTGAGAAGATCCTGGAGATGCCGATCCCAAGGGATCCATCCCAATTCCATGGGGATTTCTCCATCCCAGTCACTCCCAGTTTGCTCCCAGTTGCTCCCAGTCCCTCCCAGTCCATCCCAGTTGCTCCCAGTCCCTCCCAGTCCATCCCAGTTGCTCCCAGTCCCTCCCAGTCCATCCCAGTTCAGGGTTCCTGGTGCCCAGAAGCTCCTGAGAAGATCCAGAGCTGCTGATCCCAAGGGATCCATGGGGATTTCCATGGGGATTTCTCCATCCCAGTCCATCCCAGTCCCTCCCAGTCGCTCCCAGTTGCTCCCAGTCCATCCAGTTGCTCCCAGTTGCTCCCAGTCCATCCCAGTCGCTCCCAGTTGCTCCCAGTTCAGGGTTCCTGGTGCCCAGAAGCTCCTGAGAAGATCCTGGAGAAGCTCCAGAGCTGCCAATCCCAAGGGATCCATGGGGATTTCTCCATCCCAGTCACTCCCAGTTTGCTCCCAGTTGCTCCCAGTCCATCCCAGTTGCTCCCAGTTGCTCCCAGTCCATCCCAGTCGCTCCCAGTTGCTCCCAGTTCAGGGTTCCTGGTGCCCAGAAGCTCCTGAGAAGATCCTGAGAAGATCCTGAGGGATCCATGGGGATTTCCATGGGGATTTCTCCATCCCAGTCACTCCCAGTTTGCTCCCAGTTGCTCCCAGTCCATCCCAGTCCATCCCAGTTGCTCCCAGTCCCTCCCAGTCCCTCCCAGTTGCTCCCAGTTCAGGGTTCCTGGTGCCCAGAAGCTCCTGAGAAGATCCTGGCCATGCGGCGCAGCTGCCGCGCGGCCGAGTTCGATTCCTGCTGCAGCCTCCGGTTGTTCTGCCTCAGGTTGGCCACCTCGGCCTGCAGGAAAACCTTGTCCTGCTTCTCCTGGGGGAAAAAACCCAAATTTTGGGCAAATCCCAAATTTTGGGCACTTTTTAGCAAAAAAAATGGGGAATTTCCGGCAAAAAACGGCGAATTTTTAAGGCAAAATGTGAATTTTTAGCGATTTTTTTTGGGGTTTTTTACAGTGGAAAATTGGGGATTTTTGAAATTTGGTTTTTCTGTTTCAGGGGGAGTTGGAGGGTTTGGGGAAAATCTCAAATTTTGGGTGGTTTTTAATTAAAAATGGGGATTTTTGGGGAAAAAATGGGGATTTTTTGGGAAAAAATGGGATTTTTTGGGGAAAAAATGGGGATTTTTTTAATAAAAAAATGGGATTTTTTTGGGGAAAAAATGGGGATTTTTTTAATAAAAAAATGGGATTTTTTGGGGAAAAAATGGGGATTTTTTTAATTAAAAAATGGGATTTTTTGGGGAAAAAATGGGGATTTTTTGGGGAAAAATGGGATTTTTTGGGGAAAAAATGGGGATTTTTTTAATAAAAAAATGGGATTTTTTGGGGAAAAAATGGGGATTTTTTTAATAAAAAATGGGATTTTTTGGGGAAAAAAAGGGGATTTTTCCGGGAAAAAAATGGGATTTTTTAATAAAAAAATGGAATTTTTAAAAGGGAAACTGAGGAAAATTTTTTGTGGATTTTTTGTGGTTTTTTTTAAATAAAGAATTTTTGGATTTTGGGATTTTTAGGGGAAATGGGGATTTGAGGGGAAAATTGGTTTAGAGAGAAAAATGAGAATTTTTTAGGAAAAACGGTGATTTTTGATAGGAAATTTGATATTTGATAGGAAATAATTCTGATTTCTTAGGGAATAATGGGAATTGTCAGGGAATAATGGGAATTTTTAGGGAAAAAAAAGGATTTTTGGAGGGAATCATTTCATTTTGGATTTCGATGGAATTTTTGGGGGAAAAAAGTGAATTTTGGGGGGAAAAAAGGGAATTTTGGGTGGAAAAAAAAGGGGAATTTTGGGCTCAATTTCAATGGAGTTTTTTGGGGAAAAAAGGGAATTTTGGGTGGGAAAAAGGGGAATTTTGGGTGGAAAAAAGGGAATTTTTGGGCTCCATTTCAATGGAATTTTTGGGGGAAAAAAGGGAATTTTGGGCTCTATTTCAATGGATTATTTTGAGGGAAAAAAAAAAGGGGATTTTGGGTGGAAAAAAAGGGAATTTTGGGTGGGGAAAAAGGGAATTTTGGGCACCATTTCAATGGAATTTTGGGCTCCATTTCAATGGAATTTTTGAGGGAAAAAAAGGGGATTTTGGGTGGGAAAAAAGGGAATTTTGGGCTCCATTTCAATGGATTTTTTTTGGGGAAAAAAAAGGGGATTTTGGGTGGAAAAAAGGGAATTTTGGGCTCCATTTCAATGGAATTTTGGGTGGGGAAAAAAAGAATTTTGGGCTCAATTTCAAGGGAATTTTTGGCTCCATTTCAATGGAATTTTTTGGGCTCCAAAAGGGAATTTTTGGCTCCATTTCAATGGAATTTTTTGGGCTCCAAAAGGGAATTTTGGGCTCCATTTCAATGGAATTTTTTGGGGAAAAAAGGGAATTTTGGGCTCAATTTCAAGGGAATTTTTTTGGGGGAAAAAAAGGGAATTTTGGGCACCATTTCAATGGGATTTTTTGGGGGGAAAAGGGGAATTTTGGGGTGGAAAAAAAGGGGGATTTTGGGTGGAAAAAAAAGGGAATTTTGGGTGGGGAAAAAAGGGGAATTTTGGGCTCCATTTAAATGGAATTTTGGGGAAAAAAAAGGGAATTTTGGGCTCCATTTCAATGGATTTTTTGGAAAAAAAAGGGGAATTTTGGGTGGAAAAAAAGGGAATTTTGGGTGGAAAAAAGGGAATTTTTGGGCTCCATTTCAATGGGATTTTTTGGGGAAAAAAGGGAATTTTGGTGGGAAAAAAAAGGGGATTTTGGGCTCCATTTCAATGGAATTTTTGAGGGAAGAAAAAGGGGATTTTGGGTGGAAAAAAAGGGGATTTTCAGGGTGAAAAAAGGGAATTTTGGGCTCCATTTCAATGGAATTTTGGGCTCCATTTCAATGGAATTTTTGAGGGAAAAATGGGAATTTTGGGCTCCATTTCAATGGAATTTTTTTGGGGAAAAAGGGAATTTTGGGCTCAATTTCAAGGGAATTTTTGGCTCCATTTCAATGGGATTTTTTTGGGGAAAAAAGGGAATTTTGGGTGGAAAAAAAGGGAATTTTGGGGGTGAAAAAAGGGAATTTTGGGGGTGAAAAAAGGGAATTTTGGGCTCCATTTCAATGGAATTTTTGAGGAAAAAAGGGAATTTTGGGCTCAATTTCAATGGGATTTTTTGGGGAAAAAAAAGGGAATTTTGGGTGGGGAAAAAAAGGGGATTTTGGGTGGAAAAAAGGGAATTTTGGGCTCAATTTCAATGGAATTTTTTTGGGGAAAAAGGGAATTTTGGGCACCATTTCAATGGAATTTTTGGCTCCATTTCAATGGAATTTTTGGGGAAAAAAGGGAATTTTGGGCTCCATTTCAATGGAATTTTGGGTGGAAAAAGGGGAATTTTGGGTGGAAAAAAAAGGGAATTTTGGGCTCCATTTCAATGGAATTTTTTTGGGGAAAAAAAGGGAATTTTGGCTCCATTTCAATGGGAGTTTTTTGGGGAAAAAAAGGGAATTTTGGGGGGGAAAAAAAAGGAATTCTGGGCTCCATTTCAATGGAATTTTGAGGGAAAAAAGGGAATTTTGGGTGGAAAAAAGGGAATTTTGGGCTCCATTTCAATGGAATTTTGGGAAAAAAAGGGAAATTTTGGCTCCATTTCAATGGAATTTTGGGTGGAAAAAAGGGAATTTTGGGGGGAAAAAGGGAATTTTGGGCTCCATTTCAATGGAATTTTTGGGGGAAAAAAAGGGAATTTTGGGCTCCATTTCAGTGGAATTTTTTTGGGGAAAAAAAGGGAATTTTGGCTCCATTTCAATGGATTATTTTGGGGGAAAAAGGTGAATTTTGGGTGGAAAAAAGGGAAATTTTGGCTCCATTTCAATGGAATTTTTGGGGGAAAAAAGGGGAATTTTGGGTGGAAAAAAGGGAATTTTTGAGGGGAAAAAAAGGCAAATTTTGGCTCAATTTCAATGGAATTTTTTGGGGAAAAAAGGGAATTTTGGGCTCAATTTCAAGGGAATTTTTGGCTCCATTTCAATGGGATTTTGGGAAAAAAAAGGGAATTTTGGGCTCAATTTCAATGGAATTTTTTGGGGAAAAAAAAGGGAATTTTGGGTGGGGAAAAAAAGGGGATTTTGGGTGGAAAAAAAGGGGATTTTGGGGTGAAAAAAGGGAATTTAAGGGAATTTTGGGTGGAAAAAAGGGAATTTGGGGCTGCCCTCACCTTTTCCAGGTCGCTGTGCAGCTGGCTTCAGCATCGCCTCCAACTGGGAAACTTTTCCTGCAGATCCAGAGGGGCTGGGGGAGGAGCTGGGAGGGGAAATTTGGGGTTGGAAAAGGCAAAAAATGGGAAAAAAAAATTGCAGGAAAAAAAAAAAACCCCAAAAATGGGCCCCAAAAAATCGATCCCAGGAAAATTCATTTTTTGACCAAAAATCCTTTTATGAACCCCAAAATTTTCTCATTTTCCACCTCAATTTCCAATTTGTGGGGCCTAAAATGGTCCCAAATTTGGTTTTTTTTCACCCTTAAATTCTCCTTTTCCCTTCAAATTCCCTCCCAAACATCCCAAAATTTCCACTTTTTTCCCAAATTTCCCCTTTTTTCACAAATTCATCCCAAAATTCTCCAAAATCCCCATTTTTGCCCCAAATTCCCTCCCTAAACCCCTAAAAATCCCCTGGATTTTCATCATTTCCATCCAAATTCCCATTTTTTCCCCAAAATGGCCCCAAATTTCATTCAAAATTCAAAAAATTTCATTTTTGCCCCAAATCCTTTCTTTAAACCCCAAATATTCGTTTTTCCACATCCCAAATTCCCAATTTTTCCCATAAAAAGGGTCCCAAATTTGCTTTTCCCACCCCAAATTTTCCATTTTCCCCCATAAAAAGTGCCTCAAATTTCAACTTTTTCCCCCAAATTCCCATTTTTTACCCCCAAATTTCCATTTTTTCCCCCCCAAAATTTCCATTTCTTCCCCCAAATTTTTCCCTTTGTTTCCCAAAATTTCCCATTTCCCCCCCCAAATTTCCAATTGTTTCCCCTATAAATTCCTCGTTTTCCCCCAATCCAAAATTTCCATTTCTTCCCCCATAAATTCCCCATTTTCCCCCAATATTCCCCCATTTTTTCTCCCAAAAATTTCCTTTTTTTCCCCCAAAATTCCCCATTTTTTCCCCCATAAATTCCTCGTTTTGCCCCCCACCCAAATTTTCCATTTCTTCCCCCAAATTTCCCCTTTTTCCCCCCCTAAATTTCATTTTTCCCCCCTAAATTCCCCATGGATTCCCCCATAAATTCCCCTTTTCCCCCCAATCCAAAATTTCTCATTTCTTCCCCCAAAAATTCCCCATTGTTCCCCAAAAATTTCCATTTTTCCCCCCAAAATTCCCCATTTTTCCCCCCATAAAGTTCCCCATGTTTCCCCCCACCCAAAATTTCCATTTCTTCCCCCAAATTTCCCCTTTTTCCCCCCCAAAATTCCCCTTTTCCCCCCACCCAAAAATTTCCATTTTTTCTCCCAAACTTCCCCATTTATTCCCCATATAATTCCCCATTTTCCCCAAAAAAATTTCCCATTTTCCCCCCAAAATTCCCCATTTTTCCCCCCAAAATCCTCCTTTTCCCCAAAAAATTTCCATTTCTTCCCCAAAATCCCATTTTTTCCCCCATAAATTCCCCTTTTTCCTCCCCCAAAATTTCCATGTTTTCTCCCAAAAATTCCTTTTTTCCCCCCCAAAATTCCCCATTTATTCCCCCATAAATTCCCCTTTTTTCCTCCCTCCAAAATTTCCATTTTTTCCCCTATAAATTCCTCTTTTTTCCCCCCAATCCAAAATTTCCATTATCTTCCCCCATAAATTCCCCATTTTCCCCCAAAATTCCCCATTTTTCTCCCCCAAAAAATTTCCTTTTTTCCCCCCCAAAATTCCCTTTTTCCCCCCATAAATTCCCCTTCTCCCCCCACCCAAATTTCCATTTCTTCCCCCAAACTTTCCCCCCAAAATTCCCCATTTTCCCCCCCAAAATTCCCCTTTTTCCCCCCAAATTTCCCATTTTTCCCTCCCCCAAAATTTCCCATTTTTTCCCCCCCAAATTTCCCTTTTTTCCCCCCATAAATTCCCCTTTTCCCCCCACCCAAAATTTCCATTCTTCCCCCAAATTTCCCCTTTTTCTCCCAAAATTTCCAATTTTTT
>NC_135300.1:1125652-1197361 GCF_051311805.1 Agelaius phoeniceus | reverse complement strand
CCCAGGACTCATCACCACAATGGGCTCCCATTGGGGCTCCCTCAACGCCTTCAACCCGAAAATTCCCGAAATCGCTCCCAAAGCCCGAAAATTCCCGAAATCGCTCCTAAATCCCCTAAAAACGTTCCTAAATCCCCTAAAAACATTCCTAAGCCTCCCAAAAACGTTCCTAAATCTCCAAAAACCATCCCCAAATCTCAGTTTTTCCCCAGCATTCATCACCGTGATGAGCTCCAGGCTCCTCAACGTCTTCAACCCGAGAATTCCCAAAATTGCTCCCAAACCCCCAAACCACCTCAGAAACCCCCAAATTGTTCCTAAATCCCCTAAAAACATTCATAAATCCCCAAAAACCATCCCCAAATCTCAGTTTTATTCCAGCATTCAGCACCACAATGAGCTCCCATTGGTGCTCCCTCAACGCCTTCAACCCGAAAATTCCCAAAACCGTTCCCAAAGCCCGAAAATTCCCGAAATCGCTCCTAAATCCCCTAAAAACGCTCCTAAATCCCCCAAAAACGCTCCCAAACCCCCCAAAACGTTCCTAACTCCCCTTTTCCGGGCAGGGTTCATCACCATGACCCCGCAGCTGTTCATCAATTACAAGCTGCAGTCGGTGGCGCACCTGCCCTGGGCGCATGCTCACCTACAAGGCCCTCAACACCTTCATCGACGACCTCTTCGCCTTCGTCATCAAGATGCCCATGATGTACAGGATAGGCTGCCTGAGGGATGGTGAGCGCTGTTTTGGGGTGAATTTGGGGGATTTTGGGGAATTTGGGGGATTTTGGGGGTTCTAGAACGAAATTTGGGGGATTTTAGGTGGAATTTTGGGGATTTGAGAGGCATTTTTGGGGTTCCGGAGGAGACGCCCATGATGTACAGGATGGGCTGCCTGAGGGATGGTGAGCACCGTTTTGGGGCCAATTTGGGGGATTTTGGGGAATTTGAGGGATTTTGGGGGTTCTAGAATGAAATTTGGGGGATTTTAGGTGGAATTTTGGGATTTGAGAGGCATTTTTTGGGGTTCCGGAGGGAGACGCCCATGATGTACAGGATGGGCTGCCCTGAGGCGATGGTGAGCGGCGTTTTGGGGGGAATTTGGGGGGATTTTGGGAAATTTGGGGATTTTGGGGGGATTTTGGGGGTTCTAGAATGAAATTTGGGGGATTTTAGGTGGAATTTTGGGGATTTGAGAGGCAGTCTTGGGGTTCCATGATGTACAGGATAGGCTGCCTGAGGGATGCTATGGAGGAATTTTGGGGCAAATTTGGGGGATTTTGGGAGATTCGGGATTTTGGGGGAGATTTGGGGATTTTGGGGGATTTTGGGGGGATTTTTGGGGGTTCTGGAACGAAATTTGGGGATTTGAGAGGAAGTTTTGGGGTTCCAGAGGAGATGCCCATGATGTACAGGATGGGCTGCCTGAGGGATGGTGAGCGCCCTTTTGGGGGGAATCTGGGGGATTTTGGGAAATTTGGGGGATTTTGGGGGTTCTAGAAGGAAATTTGGGGATTTGAGAGGGAATTTTGGGGATTTGAGAGGCATTTTTGGGGTTCCAGAGGAGATGCCCATGATGTACAGGATGGGCTGCCTGAGGGATGGTGAGCGGCGTTTTGGGGCGAATCTGGGGGATTTTGGGAAATTTGGGAGATTTTGGGGGGATTTTGGGGGTTCTGGAATGAAATTTGGGGGATTTTAGGTGGAATTTTGGGGATTTGAGAGGAAGTTTTGGGGGTTCCGGAGGAGACGCCCATGATGTACAGGATGGGGCTGCCTGAGGGATGCTATGGAGGAATTTTGGGGCAAATTTGGGGGATTTTGGGGAGATTTGGGGATTTTGGGGGAATTTTGGGGGAGATTTGGGGATTTTGGGGGATTTTGGGGGGATTTTGGGGGTTCTGGAACGAAATTTGGGGGATTTGAGAGGGAATTTGGGGGTTCCAGAGGAGACGCCCATGATGTACAGGATGGGCTGCCTGAGGGATGGTGAGCGGCATTTTGGGGCGAATCTGGGGGATTTTTGGGAAATTTGGGGGATTTTGGGGGGATTTTGGGGGTTCTAGAATGAAATTTGGGGGATTTTAGGTGGAATTTTGGGATTTGAGAGGCAGTCTTGGGGTTCCATGATGTACAGGATAGGCTGCCTGAGGGATGCTATGGAGGAATTTTGGGGCAAATTTGGGGGATTTTGGGGAGATTCGGGGATTTTGGGGAGATTTGGGGATTTTGGAGGATTTTGGGGGGATTTTGGGGGTTCTGGAACGAAATTTGGGGGATTTGAGAGGCAGTTTTGGGGTTCCGGAGGAGACGCCCATGATGTACAGGATGGGCTGCCTGAGGGATGGTGAGCGGCGTTTTGGGGGGAATTTGGGGGATTTTGGGGGATTTTGGAGGGAATTTGGGGGATTTTAGGGGTTCTAGAATGAAATTTGAGGGATTTTAGGTGGAATTTTGGGGATTTGAGAGGCAGTTTTGGTGGGGTTCCATGATGTACAGGATAGGCTGCCTGAGGGATGGTGAGCGGCGTTTTGGGGGGGAATTTGGGGGATTTTGGGAGATTTGGGGGATTTTGGAGGGAATTTGGGGGATTTTAGGGGTTCTAGAATGAAATTCGGGAAATTTGAGAGGAAATTTTGAGGATTCTAGAAGGGAATTTTGGGGATTTGAGATGAAATTTTCTAAATAGCCCCAAATGGTTCCTGAATAACCCTAAATAACCCCCGAGTTTCCCTGAATAAACCCCAAATTCTCCAAATAAACCTCAAATAACTCCTGAATATTCCCAAAGAACCCCAAACAATCCCCAATTTTCCCCAAATAAACCCCCAAAAATCCCCAAATAAACCCCAAAAAATCCCCAATTTTCCCGAACAACCCCCAATAAACCCCAATTTTCCCCGAAAAACCCCAAATAAACCCCAAAAAATCCCCAAGTAACCCCAATAAACCCCAATTTTCCCAAATAAACCCCCACATATACCCCAAATTTCCCAATTTTCCCCAAATAAATGCCAAATTTCCCCGAATAAAGCCCCAAAACTCCCCAATTTTCCCCGAATAAACCTCCAAAATCCCCAAATAACCCCAAAAACTCCCCAATTTTCCCCGAATAACCCCCAAAAAACCCCAATTTTCCCCAAATAAACCCCCAAAAATCCCCAAATAAAACCCCAAAAAACCCCCAATTTTCCCCAAATAAACCCCCCCAAAACTCCCCGAATAAACCCCAAAAAATCCCCAAAAAAACCCCCAATTTTCCCCGAATAAACCCCCAAAACTCCCCAATTTTCCCCAAATAACCCCCAAAAAATCCCCAATTTTCCCTAAATAACCCCAAATAAACCCAAATTTCCCCGAATAAACCCCCCAAAAATCCCCAAATAACCCCCCAAAAACCCCCAATTTTCCCCGAATAACCCCCAAAAAATCCCCGATTTTCCCCAAATAACCCCAAATAAACCCCAAATTTACCCGAATAACCCCCAAAAATCCCCAAATAATCCCCAATTTTCCCCGAACAATCCCAAATTTTCCCCGAATAACCCCCAAATAACCCCAATTTTTCCCCAAATAACCCCAAATAAACCCCAATTTTCCCGAAACAACCCCCAAATAAACCCCAAAAAACCCCCAATTTTCCCCAATTTTCCCCGAACAACCCCCAAATAACCCCCCAAAAATCCCCAATTTTCCCTAAATAACCCAAATAAACCCCAAATTTCCCCAAATAACCCCAAATAAACCCCGAACAATCCCCAATTTTCCCCGAATAAACCCCCAATAATCCCCAAATAACCCCCCAAAAACCCCCAATTTTCCCCAAATAAACCCCAAAAAAATCCCCAATTTTCCCCGAACAATCCCCAATTTTCCCCAAATGACCCCCAAAAAAACCCCCAATTTTCCCCCCAAATAACCCAAATAACCCCAAATTTTCCCCGAATAACCCCAAACCTCCCCAATTTCCCCCCAAATCCAGACGTGGTGTTCTTCATTTACCTGTACCAGCGCTGGATTTACCGCGTGGACCCCACGCGCGTCAACGAATTCGGGGGCACCGGGGAAGCCCCCCCGGGCCGCCCCTCCCCCCCCGGCGCCGCCCCCCCGGCGCCCCCGAGGACAAAAAAAACGATTAAAAAATACAAAAAAAATTAAAAATATAAAAAATATAAAAAATCCCCTCCCCCCCACCCCCACACACACCCAGAACTTTCCAGAACTTTCCCCACCCCCATGATGGGGGAGGGGAGGGGGGTGGGGAAGGGGCGGGGCCCCCTCCTGCTCTTCCTGGGTTCCTATTGGCCCAGACGGGATTTTGGGGAGGTTTTGGGGTTTTTGGGGCAGTTTTGGGGGGTGTCACCTCCTGTCCCCTCCCCCTCCCACATTCCCATTGGCCCGCCGGGATTTTGGGGAGGTTTTGGGGGTTTTTTGGGGTGTCACCTCCTGTCCCTGCCCTTCCCATGTTCCCATTGGCCAACCGGGGTTTTTGGGGGTTTTTGGGAGGTGTCACCTCCTGTCCCTGCCCTTCCTGGGTTCCCATTGGCCAGACGGGATTTTGGGGAGGTTTTGGGGGATTTTGGGGGGTTTTTGGAGGCAGTTTTGGGGGGTGTCACCCCATCCCCTCCCTTCCTGCGTTCCCATTGGCCAGACGGGATTTTGGGGGGGTTTTTGGGGGGTTTTTGGGGGTGTCACCTCCTGTCCCTGCCCTTCCCGGGTTCCCATTGGCCAGACGGGATTTTTGGGGGGGATTTTGGGGTTTTTGGGGGTGTCACCTCCTGTCCCCTCCCCCTCCCGGGTCCCCATTGGCCAGACGGGATTTTGGGGGTTTTTGGGGGGTTTTGGGGGGTGTCACCTCCTGTCCCCTCCCCTCCTGCGTTCCATTGGCCAGCTGGGATTTTGGGGAGGTTTTGGGGGGTTTTTGGGGTGTCACCTCCTGTCCCTGCCCTTCCCAGGTTCCCATTGGCCAGACGGGATTTTGGGGAGGTTTTGGGGTTTTTGGGGGTTTTTGGGGGCAGTTTTGGGGGGTGTCACCCCATCCCCTCCCCTCCCACATTCCCATTGGCCAGCCAGGATTTTGGGGAGGTTTTTGGGGTTTTTTGGGGCAGTTTTGGGGGGTGTCACCTCCTGTCCCTGCCCTTCCTGGGTTCCCATTGGCCAGACGGGATTTTGGGGCAGATTTGGGGGGGGTCTTAGGGGGTGTCACCCTCTCCCTTCCCTGCGTTCCTATTGGCCAGCTGGATTTTGGGGGGGATTTTGGGGGCTTTTGGGGCAGTTTTGGGGGTGTCACCTCCTGTCCCTGCCCTTCCTGGGTTCCCATTGGCCAGATGGGATTTTGGGGAGGTTTTGGGGTTTTTGGGGGGTTTTGGGGGTGTCACCTCCTGTCCCTGCCCTTCCTGGGTTCCCATTGGCCAGACGGGATTTTTGGGGGGATTTTGGGGTTTTTTGGGGGTGTCACCTCCTGTCCCCTCCCCTCCTGCGTTCCCATTGGCCAGACGGGGTTTTGGGGCAGATTTGGGGGGTCTTAGGGGGTGTCACCTCCTGTCCCGCCCTTCCCAGGTTCCCATTGGCCAGCCGGGATTTTGGGGGGGTTTTTGGGGGGAATTTTGTCACCTCCCGGGTCCCCTCCCCGCTCCCGGTGTCCGGTGTCACCTTCCCGGTGTTGTCGCGTCCCCGTCGTGCTCCATCCATCCCATTGTCCGGTGTGGTAGGAAAAGTGTCCACGGAGCCATAAAGAGCTGATTTCACCCCAAAAACAATTCAGGGTTTTTGTTTCCTCCGGGCTTTCGCTCCTGCTTCGGGGGGGTTCCCATTTTTGGGGGGGATTATTCCAATTTTTGGGGGGGATTTTCCAATTTTTGGGGGGATTTTCCCATTTTTGGGGAGATTATTCCAATTTTCGGGGGGATTTTCCCATTTTTGGGGGGATTATTCCAATTTTGGGGGAATTATTCCAATTTTTGGGGGAATTATTCCAATTTTTGTGGGGATTTTCCCATTTTTGGGGGGGGGGTTTCCCATTTTTGGGGGGATTATTCCAATTTTTGGGGGGATTATTCCAATTTTTAAAGGGGGTTTTCCCAATTTCTGGGGGGATTATTCCAATTTTGGGGGGGATTATTCCAATTTTTAGGGAATTTCCCCACTTTTTTGGGGGGCTTTCCCTGCTTTTTGGGGAGGGGGGGGTGTGTCTCATTTTTGGGGGTGATTTTCCCATTTTTGTGGGGATTTTCCCTTTTTTTGGGGAGGATTTTCCCATTTGTGGGGGGGATTATTCCCATTTTTTGGGGGGTTTCCAATTTTTGGGGGGGATTTTCCCAATTTTTGGGGTTTTCCCTCGGGTGGAGCAGCAGCTCCAGGGACGAGGGAGCCCCAATTTGGGGAGGGGTCCCGGGGGGTCCCAATAATTTGGGGGGGGGGGGGGGGTTCCCAGTGCTCTGCATTAATTTGGGGGTGTCCCAGGGGTCTCCATTAATTTGGGGGGTCCCCGTAATTCGGGGAAGGGTCCCGGGAGCTGAGGAAGCCAAACAGGCCCTGACCCCTCCCCCCACCAAGCCACGCCCCCAATTTTGTGGGGGAGGGGTCCCCAAGCCCCTCCCCCCTCACTAATTAATGATTAATTATTAATTAGTGCCACACTGTGCCCCCACCCCCCACTTTCCCCCGTTTCCCCCACCCCCCACTTTGGGGTGGTTTTTTAAGTCACTTTTGGGTTTTTCACTTTATTTGCACCAATAAACGGTTTTTTTACAGGAAAAAATTTAATTAAAATGTAAATTTATGCATTGGGGGGGCGGAGCTTGAATGGCCACGCCCACATTCTTCAGAGGAAGCTCCGCCCACTCCAATCACGGCACTCCTCCTAATCCGGCCCCGCCCCTTCACATTGGCCACGCCCACTGCAGAATAATCATGCCCAAACTGGCCACGCCCACCCTCTGCATTAGCCCCGCCCCTTAAAGGCACAGGTGGGGGGGGGGCGTGGCCTGCCACAGTAGGGGCGTGTCCAGATCCGGTGGGGGCGTGTCCAGATCCAGCAGCGCCATTCACTGCTTTGGTGGGGGCGTGGCCTGAGCTTCGATGGGCGTGGCCTGAGCTTCAATGGGCGCGTTCAACCTCGTTCTGGGCGTGGCCTGAGGTTCCCTGGGCGTGTCCCTGGTTGTGCCCCACCCCTCCCTGGGCGTGTCCCTGGTTATGCTCCGCCCCTCAGAGAAACAGGGGGAAACTGAGGCACAGAGAAAAATGAAACTGAGGCACAGGAATGGGGAATGGGGAGGGAAACTGAGGCACAGAAAACATCTCCACCCAGTGGTAAACTGAGGCACGGAAGATAAAATGGGAGGGAAACTGAGGCGCAGAAATAGGGAATGACGGGGGAAACTGAGGCACAGGGAATGAGGAATGGGGAGGGAAATTGAGGCAAAAAACACGAATGACAGGGAAACTGAGGCATGAGAAAGGGAAACTGAGGCACGGATAAAGGGGGAGGAAAACTCCACCAAGTGGTAAACTGAGGCACTGAGAAAAAATTCAAAAACATAAAGGTTAAATTAAAAGAAAAATGAAATAAAAAATAAAATTTAAAAAATTAAATAGAAAGCTTTAAAAAAAGAAAAATTAAAAATAACAATTATATAAAAAATAAAACTAAAAAAATAAAATGAATGCTTCAAAAATAGAAAAATAAAAAATAAATTAAAAATAAAATTAAAAAAAGGTTTTAAAATAAAAAAATTAAAAATAAAAAAATAAAATAATAAAATAAAAACCTTTTAAAAAGAAAAATTAAAAATTAAAAGAAAAATTAAAATTTAAAAAAAGGCTTTAAATATAGAAAAATTAAAAATAAAATAAAATTTAAAAAATAAACCTAAAAGATTTGAAAATAGAAAAATTAAAAATAAAAATTAAAAAAAAATTTTAAAAATGAAAAGGTATAAAAATTGAAAAAATAAAAATAAAACAAATAAAAAATAAAATTAAAAAAATAAAAACTTTAAAATAAAAAAAAATTTAAAAATTAAATAAAATATAAAATAATAAAATAAAAAGCTTGAAAAATTGAAAAATTAAAAATGAAAATTAAATAAAAAATAAAATTTAAAAAATAAAATAAATGCTTTAAAAATAAAAAAGTAAAAATAAATTTAGAATAAAATTTTAAAAATGAAATAAAATGCCTAAAAATTAAAAAAATAAAAATAAAAATCAAATAAAAAAATTTTTAAAAATAAAATAAAAAGCTTTAAAAATAGAAAAAGTAAAAAAATATTTACAATAGAATTTAAAAAATGAAATAAAAAGCTTTAAAAATGGAAAAAATTAAAAATAAAAATAAAATAAAAAAATTTAAAAATAAATTAAAAAGCTATAAAAATAGAAAAATTAAAGATAAAAATGAAATTAAAAAAATTCTTATTAAAAAATAAATTTAAAATCTTTAAAAATAGAAAAATTAATAATAGAAATTAAATAAAAAATAAATTTTAAAAACTAAAAACAAGGCTTTAAAAATAGAAAAAGTAAAAATAAATTAAAAATAAAATTTAAAAAATGAACTAAAAAGCTTTAAAAATAGAAAAATTAAAAATAAAAATTAAATAAAAAATTTTAAAAAAGCTGAAAAAATAGTAAAATTAAAAATAAAAATTAAATAAAAAATTCGATAAAATTAAAAAATAAAATAAAAAGCTTTAAAAACAACAAAATTAAAAATAAAATTGAAAAAATAAAAAAAATTAAATTAATTAAAAATTAATAAAAAACTAAATAAAAACCGTAAAGTGCTGTAAAATACCGGAAAAGTTCCATAAAAAGTGGTGCCGAAATGCGCCATTGTCGTAAAAGGTGCCGTAAAGCGCGACTGTCGTAAAAGCGGCCGTAAAGCGCGGATGTCGTAAAAGCTGCCGTAAAGCGCGGATGTCGTAAAAGGGGCCGTAAAGCGCGGATGTCGTAAAAGGGGCCGTAAAGCAAAACTGTCGTAAAAGGTGCCGTAAATCGCGACTGTCGTGAAAGGGGCCGTAAAGCGCGGATGTCGCAAAAGGTGCCGTAAAGCGAGACTGTCGTAAAGTCTGCCGTAAAGCGCGGATGTCGTAAAAGGGGCCGTAAAGCGCGACTGTCGTAAAACTGTCGTAAGAGGTGCCGTAAAGCGCGGATGTCGTAAAAGGTGCCGTAAAGCGCGACTGTCGCAAAAGGTGCCGTAAAGCGCGGATGTCGTAAAAGGTGCCGTAAAGCAAAACTGTCGCAAACGGTGCCGTAAAGCGCGGATGTCGTAAAAGCGGCCGTAAAGCGCGACTGTCGCAAAAGGGGCCGTAAAGCAGAACTGTCGTAAAAGCGGCCGTAAAGCGCGACTGTCGTAAAAGGTGCCGTAAAGCAGCACTGTCGTAAAAGGGGCCGTAAAGCGCGGATGTCGCAAAAGGGGCCGTAAAGCAAAACTGTCGTAAAAGGTGCCGTAAAGCGCGACTGTCGTAAAAGGGGCCGTAAAGCGCGGATGTCGTAAAAGGGGCCGTAAAGCGCGGATGTCGCAAAAGGGGCCGTAAAGCAAAACTGTCGCAAAAGGTGTCGTAAAGCGAGACTGTCGTAAAAGGTGCCGTAAAGCGAGACTGTCGTAAACGGTGCCGTAAAGCGAGACTGTCGCAATGGGGGCCGTAAAGCGTGGATGTCGTAAAAGGTGCCGTAAAGCGCGACTGTCGTAAAATTGCGGCAAACCGCGACTGTCGTAAAAGGGGCCGTTAAGCGCGACTGTCGTAAAACGGCCGTTCAGCCATTTAAACCAGAAACTCCGGACACGTTTTTAAAGCTCTTTATTCATATCTCGTGCCGGGCCATGGCTGCCGCGGGGCCGCTCCCAGCCCGCCGGGCGCCGCTCGAGCTCCGTTTGCCGCACGGGGGGTGCCCGCAGCAGCCGCCCCGCCCAGCTCCGCCCCTGCCGCGACTCCGCCCCTTCCCGCCGCGAGGCTCCAGCGGGACACGCCCCCACCTCCCCGCCGGACCCCACGGTACCCGCGGCCGTGCTCGCCCCTCCCGCCCCGCGCCCCGGCCCCTCCCGCCGCTCCGCCATCCCCGCCTTTGCCGTCCCGTCGGTCCCGGCTGCCGCGGCTACCGCGGGACCCGCGCCTCACTTCCGCTTTTACGGCCCCGCCCACCGGCGTCACCGCGGCCCCGCCCCCTTTTGCCGCCGCCGCCGCCGCTTCCCCCCCGTCCCCTCGCCCCCTTTGCCGACCCAGCGGGGCCGGTGCTGGCCCGAGCCCCGTCGCTGCCGCTGCGTCTTTGCCGTTCCCTGCCGCTCCCGGCTCTGCGGTGCCGAGCGCGCGCCCGGCGCGGACCGCGCCGCGTCCCCAGCGCCCCCTGTGCGCGGTGCCGCCCCCCCAACCCCGGCGCTCCGAGCCGCCCACGGGCCCCGCGGCGGGGCAGACGCCCGTGTTTAATCCCGTCCCTGCCGCCGTTTCAGCGCCATCCCCCGGTCCCGGCACGGCACCGCTTGCGCCGGGAACGGAGCGCCCCTGCCCGCCGAGCCCCCCCGTGCCGGCGCCGCGGCGTCCGCACCGGTGGCCGCGGCTTTTGCCGCGCCTGCCGCGCCGCCCCTGCCCGCCGGGCCCGCCCGCCCACCCAGCCCGCGGCAGCCTCCCGCCGCCTCCCCGCCGCTCCTCCCGCCTCCCGCCGCCCCTCCGGGATCATCTCCCGCTGGCGGGGCCGCCCCGCCGCCGCCCGCGGTCGCTTTTCCGCTCCTGCCGCTGCCGCTCCACGGCGCGCCGAGCCGCGCCTTCCCCAGCGCCGCCCCCGCTTCAGAGCTGCCGCGTGGCGCGGCTCCGCCGCCTCCTGCGACCACGGCCGTCCCGGCGTTGCCTTCCGCGGCCGCGGCCGCGGCCCCGTTCCCGTTTCTGCGGCTCCGCCACCTCCCGCGCCCGCCCCGCCATGTTGGCTCCCTCACGCTGCCCTAGTGCGGCAAACCACGCATGCGCAGTTGCTACAACGCCGCAGCAGCGATATCACTCCGCGCCTCATCCAACCACAGCGCCGCTTCCGGGATCTGCCGCGCGCATGCGCGGTTCTATCTGCACGGCCCCGCCGCCGCCCCCCCCCGCCGCTGCTTTCCCGCAGTTTTGGTGCAGCCCGGTCCCGGTTCCGAGCCGCTTCCGCCGCTGTCCGGCCACAGCCGGCATCCCCGTGCCCGGGCACGCCGCTTCCGCCGCCACCGGGACCCTACACGGCAGCACAGCAAGCGAAAACTGCAGCGGCTTGCGTGTATCCTTCCGCGTTTGTGCCGCTGCCGGAGCTTGCCGCCACCCCGCCGCTACTTTCCCGCAGTTTTGGTGCAGCCCGGTCCCGGTTCCGAGCCGCTTCCGCCGCTGTCCGGTCACAGCCGGCATCCCCGTGCCCGGGCACGCCGCTTCCGCCGCCACCGGGTCCGTACACGGCAGCACAGCAAGCGAAAACTGCAGCGGCTTGCGTGTATCCTTCCGCGTCTCTGCCGCTGCCGGAGCTTGCCGCCCCCTCCGCCGCTGCTTTCCCGCAGTTTTGGCGCAGCCCGGTCCCGGTTCCGAGCCGCTTCCACCGCTGTCCGGTCACAGCCGGCAGCCCCGTGCCCGGGCACGCCGCTTCCGCCGCCACCGGGACCCTACACGGCAGCACCGCAAGCGAAAACTGCCGCGGCTTGCGTGTATCCTTCCGCGTCTCCGCCGCTGCCGGAGCTTGCCGCCACCCCGCCGCTGCTTTCCCGCAGTTTTGGCGCAGCCCGGTCCCGGTTCCGAGCCGCTTCCGCCGCTGTCCGGTCACAGCCGGCAGCCCCGTGCCCGGGCACGCCGCTTCCGCCGCCACCGGGTCCGTACACGGCAGCACAGCAAGCGAAAACTGCCGCGGCTTGCGTGTATCCTTCCGCGTTTCTGCCGCTGCCGGAGCTTGATGCGGCACGGCCGCATCACCGAGAGATCCCTCCGCAGGGGGTAGCACTGCACACCCGATCCCTGGTATCCCTCCGCGTTTTCGCCTTCCGCGCTCCCGGCACCGAGAGCGGGACTATTTTGTGTCACGATTATCATAATTAAATTATTATAAATTTATCTTTATTTATTAATTCAGCTGGAATATGACAGCTGAATTAATAAATCCAGGACGGACAGATCAATTCCCGTGTTTGAGTGGAATTTATGCATCACTAATGAGGTCTATGAATATGCAACAGGTTATTACTTTAAAGGGTTAATCCTCTGTTAACGTGGGTTCCTTTTTCGGGCTCGTGCTGCCCAGGAAAAGGTACCCGGACTGTCCCTAACTCTTTGTATTGATGATTCCCATTTTTGGGGGGTTTGTCCCACATTTTTCTGGGGCTTTCCCCGCTTTTTGGGGAGCGGGGGGGGTGTGTCTCATTTTTGGGGGGGATTTTCCCATTTTTTCGGAGATTTTCCCTTTTTTTGCACAGCCGAAAACTCTTCCAAATGCCCTAAAAATTCCCCAGAATTCCTTTGGAAATTGTCCAAAATCCCCTCAAATTCTCCCAAATCGCACCCCCCCCCGGGGGCTGTCAGCGCTGCCTTATCACCGTGTGATAATCGGGGAGCCCCAAAATTCCCCAAATTCCCCCCCAAAATCCCCGGGATTGCCCGAAATTCCCCTTTTTTTCACGGAATTTTTTTCTTGGATATTTATTTGGGGTTTTTTGGGTTTTTTTGGGGGGGATTTTGGGGTGGGGGAGGGGCGGCAATAAAAGATTTTGGCAAAAAAATTGCGGTGGCCACAAGGGGGGAAGGGGACAAAAATGGGACAAAAATTGGGGGAAAGGCACCAAAATGGGACTAAAAGGGACTTAAATGGGGCAAAAAGGGACAAAAATGGCACTAAAAGGGACATTTCCAGTGTCACCACCCCCTCATTGTCCCCAATTCCCCCTGAATTGTCCCTGAATCCCCCAAATTGTCCCCAAATCCCTTCCATTGACCCCGAATTGCCCCCAAATTCCCCTGAATTGTCCCCAGTTCCCCCAAATTGTCCCCAAATCCCTCCCATTGTCACCAAATTCCCCCAAATTGTCCCCAAATCTCTTCTCAGTGTCCCCAAATGCCCCAAATTGTCCCCAAATCCCCCCAGTGTCCCCACGTTCCCCTGAATTGTCCCCAAATCCCCTCCATTGACCCCAAAATTGTCCCCAAATTCCTCCAAGTTGTCCCCAAATTGTCCCCAAATCCCCTCAGTGTCGCCAAATCCCTCCCATTGTCCCCAAATGCCCCGAATTGTCCCCAAATCCTCTCTCAGTGTCCCCAAATCTCCCAAATTGTCCCCAAATCCCCCCCATTGTCACCTCCTGTCGCTGGTGGGACCCTCCCCATGCGTTGGGGACACTGGGGGGGTGGCACTGAGGGGCACAGGGGACATTGGGGGACATTGGGGCCTTCAGGGGACACTTGGGGACATTGGGGGACACTTGGGGACATTGGGGGGTGCACAGGGAGGTGGCACCTGGGGACATTGGGGGACACTTGGGGACATTGAGAGGACATTGGGGGGTGCACAGGGAGGTGGCACCTGGGGACATTGGGGGACACTTGGGGACATTGAGAGGACATTGGGGCCTTCAGGGGACACTTGGGGACATTGGGGGACACTTGGGGACATTGGGGGGTGCACAGGGAGGTGGCACCGGGGGACATTGGGGGACACTGGAGGAGCCACTTGGGGACATTGAGGGGACATGGGAGGGGCACAGGTGGGGACAAGAATGGGTTGGGGACACCAATGGGGACACCATGGGGACAGGGACTGGGACAGGGCCACCAATGGGGACGGGGACACCATGGGGACACCACGGGGACAAGAACTGGGTTGGGGACACCAATGGGGACAGGAACTGGGACAGGGACACCAATGGGGACACTGACTTCTATTGTGACAACCGGGATGGGGACAGGGACCAGGATGGGGACATGGTGGGGACAGGGACTGGGTTGGGGACACCAATGGGGACAGGGACACCAATGGGGACACCAACTTCAATTGTGACAACCGGGATGGGGACAGGGACCAGGATGGGGACACCAAGGGGACAGGGACTGGGTTGGGGACACTGGGGGACAGGGACACCATGGGGACAGGAACTGCGACAGGGACACCAATGGGGACAGGGACACAGGGACACCGGGGGGACAGGGACTGGGACAGGGACACCATGGGGACACCATGGGGACACCGACTTCAATTGTCACAACCGGGATGGGGACAGGGGCCAGGATGGGGACACCAATGGGGACAGGGACACTGTGGGGACAGGGACTGGGTTGGGGACATCAACTGGGATGGGGACACGGACTTGAGGTGTGACAACCAGGATGGGGACAGGGACACGATGGGGACAGGGACCAGGATGGGGACAGGAACTGGGACAGGATGGGGACAGGATGGGGACACGGATGGGGACACAAACCAGGATGGGGACAGGGATGTGATGGGGACATGAACTGGGACAGGGACACGATGGGGACACGAACTGGGATGGGGACATGGACTGGAACTGGGGACAGGAACTGAGACAGGGACTGGAATTGGGGACAAAAACCAGGATGGGGACAAGAAACGCAAAGGGGACACGAACTGGGACGGGGACACGAACTGGGGACACGAACTGGGGACATGATGGGGACACGAACTGGGATGGGGACATGGACTGGAACTGGGGACAGGAACTGAGACAGGGACACGATGGGGACACGAACTGGGATGGGGACAACACCCTGGAGGGAACACCAGGCTGTCCCCAAGGTGTCCCCAGGCTGTCCCCGTTATCCCCAAGCTGTCCCCGTTGGTGTCCCCGTTGGTGTCCCCGTTGGTGTCCCCAGGCTGTCCCCAAGCTGTCCCCAGGCTGTCCCCAGGCTGTCCCAAGCTGTCCCCAGGCTGTCACATGCTGGCCCCGGGCTGTCCCCAAGGTGTCCCCATTGTCCCCGGGCTGTCCCCAGGCTGTCCCCAGGCTGTCCCCAGATTGTCCCCAAGCTGTCCCCATTGTCCCCAGGCTGTCCCATGTCCCCAAGCTGTCCCCATGCTGTCACAGGCCGGCCCCGGGCTGTCCCCAAGGTGTCCCCAAGCTGTCCCCAGGCTGTCCCCAGGCTGTCCCCATTGTCCCCATTGTCCCCAAGCTGTCACAGGCCAGCCCCGGGCCGCGCGTGCGCAGCCAGCAGCAGCCGCAGGGGCGTGGCCGCGCTGTCGCCGTCGCTGTCGCTGTCGCTGCCCCGGTCCGGCCGCACCATCCGGTCGTGCTGGAGGCTGAAACGGCGCGCGCGCCGGCTGCGGGACCAGTATAAACCAGTATAAACCAGTATGGACCGGTACGGACCAGTAAAAACCAGTATGGACCAGTATAAACCAGTATGGACCGGTACGGACCAGTAAAAACCAGTATGGACCAGTATAAACCAGTATGGACCGGTACGGACCGGTACGGACCAGTAAAAACCAGTATGGACCAGTATAAACCAGTATGGACCTGTATGGACCAGTACATCCGGTCGTGCTGGAGGCTGAAACGGCGCACGTGCCGGCTGCGGGACCAGTATGGACCAGTATGGACAAGTATAAACCAGTATGGACCGGTATGGAACAGTATAAACCACTATGGACCAGTATGGACCAGTATATCCGATTGTGCTGGAGGCTGAAACGGCGCGCACGCCAGCTGCGGGACCAGTATGGACCAGTATGGACCAGTATGGACCGGTATGGACCAGTATGGACCAGTATAAACCAATAAAGACCAGCATAGACCAGTACATCCGATCGTGCTGGAGGCTGAAACGGCGCGTGCGCCGGCTGCGGGACCAGTATGGACCAGTATAAACCAGTATAAACCAGTATGGACTGGTATGGACCAGTATAAACTGGTACGGACCAGTATAAACCAGTATGGACCAGTATGGCCCGGTACGGACTGGTATGGACCAGTACGGAATGGTAAAAACCAGTATGGACCAGTATAAACCAGTCCAAACCAGTACAAACCAATATAAACCAGTCCAAACCAGTCCCAACCAGTCCCAACCAGTCCGAACCCCTCCAAACCAGTATGAACCTGTCCAAACCAGTCCCAACCAGGCCCAACCAGTATAAACCAGTACGAACCAGTAGGGCCGGCGCTCCTCGGGGCTGAGGCTGCGCCAGAGCTGGGCCAGGTCCCGCGTGGCCGCCGTGGAGGTGAGGCCGGGGATGGCGCTGTCACCTCAGTGTCACCTCAGTGCCACCAAAGTGACACCGAAGTGACACCAAAGTGACACCAAAGTGACACCAAAGTGACACCAAAGTGCCACCAAAGTGTCACCTCAGTGTCACCAAAGTGCCACCAAAGTGACACCAAAGTGGCACCAAAGTGACACCAAAGTGACACGAAAATGACACCAAAGTGTCACCAAAGTGCCACCAAAGTGTCACCAACCATCCCCCCCCCCCAACCTTGTGTCCCCTCCCCAGGGCCCCCAGTGTCCCCAATGTCCCCAATGCTTCCAATGACCCCAATGTCCCCACATCCCCCCAGTGTCCCCAATGTCCCCAAAACCCCCGGTGTCCCCAATGTCCCCAATATCCCATTGTCCTCAATGCCCCCAATGTCCCCAATGTCCCCATAGCCCCCATTTCCCCAGAGGTCCCCAATGTCCCCAATGTCCCCATTGTCCCCAATGTCTCCAATGCCCCCAATATCCTCAACACCCCCAGTGTCCCCAATGACCCCAATGTCCCCACATCCCCCCAATGCCCCCAATATCCTCAACACCCCCAGTGTCCCCAACGTCCCCAGGATGTCCCCATACCCCCCACGTCCCAACTGTCCCCCCCAATGTCCCCAATGTCCCCAGGTGTCACCTCATGTACTCGCGCCGGTTCACGCGGCAGAACATGATGAAGCCGTTGACGCACTTGCGCTTGCGGGGACGTCCCTGTCCCTGTCCCTGTCCCTGTCCCTGTCCTTGTCCCTGTCCCTGTCCCTGTCCTTGTCCTTGTCCCTGTCCCTGTCCCTGTCCTTGTCCCTGTCTTTGTCCCTGTCCTTGTCCTTGTCCTTGTCTTTGTCCCTGTCCCTGTCCCTGTCCCCGGCCGCGGGTCCCCCCCCGGGTCCCATCAGGGCCACCGGAGGCCACCGGGTCCTGTGGGGACAGGGGACAGAGAGGTGGCACCAGGGTGGCATCGGGGAGAGGGGGAGGGTGACAATGGGGTGACAATGGGGGTGACAATGGGGGTGACAATGGGGGTGACAATGGGGTGACAATGGGGGTGACGATGGGGTGACAATGGGGGTGACAATGGGGGTGACAGTGAGAGTGACAATGAGGGTGACAATGAGATGACAATGGGGTGACAATGAGGGTGACAGTGAGGGTGACAGGGTGACAATGGGGGTGACAATGAGGGTGACAATGACGTGACAACGGGGGTGACAGTGAGGTGACAATGAGGGTGACAATGAGGTGACAACAGAGGTGACAGTGAGGTGACAATGAGGGTGACAATGAGGGTGACAATGGGGTAACAATGGGGTGACAGTGAGGGTGACAATGAGGGTGACAGGGTGACAATGGGGTGACAATGAGGTGACAATGGGGGTGGCAATGGGGGTGACAAAGGGGTGACAAAGGGGTGACAATGGGGGTGACAGGGTGACAGTGAGGGTGACAATGGGGGTGACAATGGGGGTGACAATGGGGGTGACAATGAGGGTGACAATGGGGTGACAATGGGGGTGACAATGGGGGTGACAATGAGGGTGACAGGGTGACAATGGGGGTGACAATGGGGGTGACAACGGGGGTGACGATGGGGGTGACGATGGGGGTGACAATGAGGTGACAATGGGGTGACAATGGGGGTGACAGTGAGGTGACAATGAGGTGACAATGGGGGTGACAAAGCGGTGACAATGGGGGTGACAATGAGGGTGACAATGGGGGTGACAATGAGGGTGACAATGGGGTAACAATGGGGGTGACAATGGGGGTGACAATGGGGTGACAATGGGGGTGACAGTGAGGTGACAATGGGGGTGACAATGGGGGGGTGACAATGGGGAGGTGACACCGGGGAGGTGACAATGAGGGTGACACTGGGGAGGTGACACCGGGGGTGGCAATAGGAAGGTGACAATGGGGTGACAATGAGGGGGTGACAATGAGGGGGTGACAATGAGGGGGTGACAATGGGGTGGCAATAGGAAGGTGACAATGGGGAGGTGACAATGAGGGTGACAATGGGGAGGTGACAATGAGGAGGGGGAGGGGACCCACCTGGGGGCTGAGCTGCGCATCCGGGAACAGCTCTGAGGGGAGGGGACACAAAGTGACACAAAAAAACCCCCCGAAAACACATCAAAAAAACCCTAAAAAAAATCAAATTTCCCCCCAAAATTTCACCAAACCTCCCCCCAAAAAACCCCAAATTTCTCCCCAAAATCCCTCAAAAAAATCCCACAAAAAACCCCCGAAAAGGCCACAAATTTCATCAAAATCCCCCCAAAAACACACACAAAAAAAACCACTAAAAAAATCAAATTTTCCCCCAAATATTCCCCCTCAAAATTTCACCAAACCTCCCCCAAAAAAAACCAAATTTCTCCCAAATTCCTCCCCAAAATCCCTCAAAAAAAACCCAGAAAAAATCTGCCAAATTTCACCAAAATTTCCCCAAAAACACACAAAAAAACCCACTAAAAAAATCAAATTTTCCCCCAAATATTCCCCCCCAAAATTTCACCAAACCTCCCCCAAAAAAACCAAATTTTTCCCAAAATCTCTCAAAAAAAACCCCACAAAAAAACCCTGAAAAAGCCACAAATTTCATCAAAATCCCCCCAAAAACACACACAAAAAACCCCTAAAAAAATCAAATTTTCCCCCAAATATTCCCCCTCAAAATTTCACCAAACCTCCCCCCAAAAAAAAACCAAATTTCTCCCAAATTCTTCCCCAAAATCCCCCCAAAAAAAACACAAAAAACCCCTGAAAAGGCCACAAATTTCATCAAAATCCCCCCAAAAACACACACAAAAAAAACACTAAAAAAATCAAATTTTCCCCCCCAAAATTTCACCAAACCTCCCCCAAAAAAACCCCAAATTTCTCCCAAATTCCTCCCCAAAATCCCCCCCCAAAAAACCACAAAAAACCCCTGAAAAGGCCACAAATTTCATCAAAATCCCCCCAAAAACACACACAAAAAAACCACTAAAAAAATCAAATTTTCCCCCCCAAAATTTCACCAAACCTCCCCCAAAAAAACCCCAAATTTCTCCCAAATTCCTCCCCAAAATCCCACACACACACACAAAAAAAAACCACTAAAAAAATCAAATTTTCCCCCAAATATTCCTCTCAAAAAAATCCTAAAAAATCCCAAAAACCCCAAAACCCCCGAAATTTCGCCTCCCCCACCTCTGACGACGCCCTCGGGGGGCTCGGGGGGCTCGGGGGGGGTGAAGAGGGAGGGGCTGAGCCCCAGGACCCCCCCCCGGGGCTGGGGGGGGCTCAGGGGGGGCTCCCAGTCCGGCCCAGTTTGGCACAGCCAGGGGCTGGTGTCGCCCTCGCCCTCCTCTTCCTCCTCTTCCTCCTCCTCTTCCTCCTCCCTGCGTGGGGACACCCCCACATTAGGCATAAAAAGGCAAAAAAAACCCATAAAACCACCAAAATTTCTACTCAAAACCACAAGAAAATAAATCGAAATTTTTGATTAAAAAGCCCCGAAGAATAAATGCAAAGTTTCCCCGCAAAATTTCGCCTCAAAACCACCCCAAAATTTCACCTCAAAACCCCCAATATTTCGCCTCAAAACCCCCAAAATTTCCCCTCAAAATTTCCCCTCAAAATTTCCCCTCCGAACCCCCAAAATTTCCCCTCAAAACCACCAAAATTTCACCTCGAAACCCCCAAAATTTCCCTTCAAAGCCCCCAAAATTTCCCCTCAAAAGCCCCAAAATTTCCCTTCAAAACCACCAAAATTTCACCTCAAAACGCGCAAAATTTCCCCTCAAAATTTCCTCTCAGGACCACCAAAATTTCCCCTCAAAACCCCCAGAATTTCACCTCGAAACCCCCAAAATTTCCCCTCAAAGCCACCAAAATTTCCCCTCAGAGCCCTCAAAACTTCACCTCAAAACCCCCAAAATTTTCCCTCAAAATTTCCCCTGAAAACCCCCAAAATTTCCCCTCAAAGCCACCATAATTTTCCCTCAAAACCACCAAAATTTCACCTCAAAATTTCCCCTCAGAACCACCAAAATTTCCCCTCAAAACCACCCAAAATTTCCCCTCAAAATTTCCCCTCAAAGCCCCCAAAATTTCCCCTCAAAGCCACCATAATTTTCCCTCAAAACCCCCAAAATTTCCCCTCAAAATTTCCCCTCAAAACCCCCAAAATTTCACCTCAAAACCCCCAGAATTTCCACTCAAAGCCACCAAAATTTCCCCTCAAAACCCCCAAAATTTTCCCCTAAAATTTCCCCTGAAAACCCCTCAAAATTTCCCCTGAAAACCCCCAAAATTTCCCCTCAGGACCCCCAAAATTTCCCCTCAGAGCCCTCAAAATTTCCCCTCAAAACCCCCAAAATTTCCCCTCAAAATTTCCCCTCAGAACCACCAAAATTTCACCTCAAAACCCCCAAAATTTCACCTCCAAACCACCAAAATTTCACCTTGAAACACCCAAAATTTCCCCTCAAATTCCCCAAAATTTCACCTCAAAACCACCAAAATTTCCCCTCAAAACCACCAAAATTTCCACTCAAAGCCCCAAAATCCCCAAAATTTCCCCAAAATGTCCCCAAAAGTCCCCAAGTGTCCCCACCTGGGCTCGGTGTCCCCAAGGCTGGGGGGGGGCGGCTCCGAGGTGTCCCCAAAGGGGGAGAGGCCTGGGGGCGATTTTGGGGCCATTAAAGGAGATTTTGGGGCCTTTTGGGGTTTTTTGGGGGGATCTGGATAATTTGGGGAGGGGTCTGGGGGGGTCTAGAGGGGATTTTGGGGCGATTAAAGGAGATTTTGGGGTTTTTTGGGGGATCTGGATAATTTGGGGAGGAGTCTGGGGGGGTCTAGAGGGCATTTTGGGGCGATTAAAGGAGATTTTGGGGCCTTTTGGGGTATTTGGGGATTGGGATAATTTGGGGAGGGGTCTGGGGGGGTCTAGAGGGGATTTTGGGGGGGTTTAAAGGGGCATTGCAGGATTAGGGGGGGATCCCTAAATTGGGGAGGGGTCCTGGATTTGGGGGGGGTCCCCGCTTTGGGGAGGGGTCCCGAATTTGGGGAGGGGTCCCGAATTTGGGTTGGGGTCCCCAGTTTGAGGAGGGGTCCCTGATTTGGGTTGGGGTCCCCAATTTGGGTTGGGGTCCCCGATTCGGGGGTGTCCCCAATTTGGGTCAGGGTCCCCGATTTGAGTTGGGGTCCCCGATTGGGGTTGGGGTCCCCAATTTAGGTTGGGGTCCCCAATTTGAGGAGGGTCCCCAATTTGGGTTGGAGTCCCTAAATTAACAAGGGGTCCCCAATTTGGGTTGGGGTCCCCGATTTGGGTCGGGGTCCCCAATTTGAGGAGGAGTCCCCAGTTTGGGTTGGGGTCCCCGATTCGGGGGTGTCCCTGATTTGAGGAGGGGTCCCCGATTTGGGTTGGGGTCCCCGATTTGAGGAGGGGTCCCCGATTTGAGTTGGGGTACCCGATTTAGGTCGGGGTCCCCGATTTGGGTTGGGGTCCCTAAATTGACAAGGGGTCCCCGATTTGGGTTGGGATCCACAATTTGGGTCGGGGTCCCCGATTTGCGTTGGGGTCCCCAATTTGAGGAGGGGTCCCCGATTTGGGTTGGGGTCCCCAGTTTGGGTCGGGGTCCCCAATTTGAGGGGGGTCCCCGATTTGGGTCGGGGTCCCCAGTTTGGGTTGGGGTCCCCAATTTGAGGAAGGGTCCCCAGTTTGGGTTGGGGTCCCCAGTTTGGGTCGGGGTCCCCAATTTGGGGAGGGGTCCCCGATTCAGGGGTGTCCCTGATTTGAGGAGGGGTCCCCGATTTGGGTCAGGGTCCCCAATTTGGGTCGGGGTCTCCAATTTGGGTCGGGGTCCCCAGTTTGGGTCGGGGTCCCCAATTTGGGTTGGGGTCCCCAGTTTGGGTCGGGGTCCCCAATTTGGGTTGGGGTCCCCAATTTGGGTTGGGGTCCCCAATTAGGGTTGGGGTTCCCAATTCAGGGGTGTCCCTGATTTGGGTCGGGGTCCCCAATTTGAGTTGGGGTCTCCAATTTGGGTTGGGGTCCCTGATTTGGGTTGGGGTCCCCAATTTGAGTTGGGGTCTCCAATTTGGGTTGGGGTCCCTGATTTGGGTTGGGGTCCCCAATTTGGGTTGGGGTCCCCAATTTGGGTCGGGGTCCCCAATTTGGGTCGGGGTCCCCGTCCTCACCGGCCGCCGCCCGCGCCGCCCGCACGCGCTCCTGCAGGAACTCCAGGTAACCCAGAACGTTCTGCAGCACCTGCACCTGCCCGGGCAGCACGGGGACAGCGCTGACACCTGTGCCCGATGTCACCTGTGCCCAATGTCACCTGTGCCCAATGTCACCTGTGCCTGGTGTCACCTGTACCCGGTGTCACCTGTCCCCGGTGTCACCTGTCCCCAATGTCACCTGTGCCCGGTGTCACCTGTGCCCGATGTCACCTGTGCCCGGTGTCACCTGTGCCCGATGTCACCTGTCCCCGGTGTCACCTGTCCCCGGTGTCACCTGTCCCTGGTGTCACCTGTGCCTGCTGTCACCTGTCCCCAGTGTCACCCTGGCAAAGTGTCACCTGTCCCCGGTGTCACCTGTGCCAGATGTCACCTGTGCCCGATGTCACCTGTACCCGGTGTCACCTGTGCCCAGTGTCACCCTGGCAAAGTGTCACCTGTCCCCGGTGTCACCTGTCCCTGGTGTCACCTGTCCCCAGTGTCACCTGTCCCCAGTGTCACCTGTACCCGGTGTCACCTGTGCCCAATGTCACCTGTACCCGGTGTCACCTGTGCCCAGTGTCACCTGTCCCCAGTGTCACCTGTCCCTGCTGTCACCTGTGCCCGATGTCACCTGTGCCCAATGTCACCTGTGCCCGGTGTCACCTGTCCCCAGTGTCACCTGTCTCTGGTGTCACCTGTACCCAGTGACACCTGTCCCCAGTGTCACCTGTCCTCAATGTCACCTGTCCCTGCTGTCACCTGTCCCTGCTGCCACCTGTTCCTGGTGTCATTTGTCCCTAGTGTCACCTCCCCTCAGTGCCACCTGTCCCCGCTGTCACCTCCCCAGTGTCGCCTCAGCCCTCGGTGTCACCTGTCCCCAGTGTCACCTGTCCCCGCTGTCATCTATTCCTGGTGTCACCTGTCCTCATGTCCCCCCAGTGTCCCCCAGTGTCCCCTCAATGTCCCCCCCAGGTGTGTCCCAGTGTCCCCTCAATGTCCCCCAGGCGTCCACACATTCCTCAGAGTGTGCCCCTGCCCGGTGTCCCCATGTCCCCCAGGTGTCCCCTCAATGTCCCCCCCATGTCCCTTCAATGCCCTCAATGTCCCCTCGATGTCCCCCTGTGTCCCCTCAATGTCCCCCCCAGGTGTGTCCCAGTGTCCCCTCGATGTCCCCCCCTGTGTCCCTCCCATATCCCCTCAATGTCCCCCCCGTGTCCCCTCAATGTCCCCTCGATGTCCCCTCGATGTCCCCTCAATGTCCCCCCTGTGTCCCCTCAATGTCCCCTCCATGTCCCCTCAATGTCCCCCCCCGTGTCCCCTCAATGTCCCCTCAATGTCCCCCCCATGTCCCCTCAATGTCCCCCCCATGTCCCCCCCATGTCCCCCCCATGTCCCCCCCATGTCCCCTCAATGTCCCCTCAATGTCCCCTCAATGTCCCCCCCCGTGTCCCCCCCTGTGTCCCCCCCCGGGTACCTCGGAGCGCGCCCCTCCCCCGCCGCGGGGCCATGGCACCATCTGGGCCAACTCAGGGAGCAGCGAGCGCCAGTCCCGGGGGGACCTGGGGACAGCGGGGACACCGAGGGGACACTGAGGGGACACCGGGGACATTGGGGGCATTGGGGACATTGAGGACATTGGGGACATTGGGGACAGCAGGGACACTGAGGGGACAGTGGGGGGGATTGGGGACATTGAGGGGACAGTGGGGACATTGGGGAACATTGGAGGACACTGGGGGGATTGGGGACATTTGGGGGGATTGAGGACACTGAGGGGACATTGGGGCATGGGGGGATTGGGGACACTGAGGGGACATTGGGGACATCAGGGGGTGATGTGGACATCAAATGAATTGGGGACATTTGGGGACATTGGGGACACTGGGGGGGCTGATGGGGACATTGGGGTGTCCCAGGTGTGTCCCCCCCTCACCGGTGCCACTCTCCGGGGCTGCCGCAGGTCGGGGGCTCCATCCTGGGGGGGTCCCGACCCTTTTTGGGGGGATCCCGACCCTTTTTGGGGGTCCCGACGCTTTTTGGGGAGGGGTCCCGAACCTGCAATGAAATCCGAGACCCCGCAGATCCCAACCCCAGTTTTGGGGTGGGGTCCCCGTTTTTGGGGTGGGGTCCAATATTGGGGTGGGGTCCCAGTTTTGGGGTGGGGTCCCAGTTTTAGGGGAGGGTCCCAGTTTTAGGATGGAGGTTGCAATTTTGGGGTGGGGTCCCAATTTTGAGGTGGGGTCTCAATTTTGAGGTGAGGTCCCCATTTTGGGGCGGGGTCCCCATTTTGGGGCCATTCCCAGGCCCTGGAATTGGGGCGGTCCCAGGCCTTGGGGGCTTTTTGGGGACGCAGATTTTGGGGTGGGGGGTCCCAATTTTGGGGTGCGGACCCAATTTAGGGTGGGGGTCCTAATTTTGAGGAGGGGGGTCCCAAATTTTGGGGAGGGGTCTCAATTTTGGGGGGTCCCAGGACTTCCTCCCCCCCCCTTCGCACCTCGCTGCCTGCGCCTCGCGCGGGGGGGCGTGGCCAGAGGAAGAGGCTGCGCTGATTGGACGAGGCTTCAAACGGGGCGTGGCTTGGGCCGTACCATGTTCGGGGAGAGCGGGGGGGGGGGGATACAGGGGATCTCGGTATTTTGGGGGGGGTCTCAGAGTCGGTGGGGGGGGATTTTGGGGTGGGGTCCCGATATTTTGGGGTGGTCCCGGTATTTGGGAGGGGTCTCAGGGTCTATGGGAGGGATTTTGGGGTGGGGGGTCTCAGGGGATATGGGAGGGTTTTTGGGGGGGGGTCCCGATATTTTGGGGGGGGTCTCAGGGTCTGTGGGGAGGTTTATAGGGGTGGTCCCGATACTTTTGGGGGGTCTCGGCATTTTGGGGGGTGGTCTCAGGGGACATGGGAAGTGTTTTAGGTGGTCTCGGTGTTTTTGGGGGGGTCTCAGGGATATGGGAAGGTTTTTGGGGTGGTTCCGCTATTTTGGAGCCTGTGGGATTGGTTTATTTTTTGGGGGGGGGGGGGGGTTGTTCCCTGATATTTTGGGGTTCCCCCCCTTCCCCACATCGATCCCGCGCTCACTTCCCCCCGTGACGTAGAGGAAGGGGCGGAGCCAGTCGATGAAGCCACGCCCCCTTTCTTCGCGGCGCGCGCTGGTGACGTCAGCGGCGCGCGGGGGGAGACGCGGAGAGCGCGGGAGCGGTGAGGGAGGGGGGGGGAAACCGATAAGGGATCGATAACGATCGATAAGGGGGGGAAATAGGGGATCGATAAGGGGTGGGGAGGGGTCCATGGGGGTGGGGAGGGGGCTCGGGGGCCGCAGGAGCCGCGGGGGCTCTGGGAGGGAGGAGAGAGAGCGAGGATGGGGGGGGTGGGGATTGATAGAGGGGGGGATATGGGGGGGGCTGTGGGGTCTGGGGTCTCTGTAGGGTCTCTATGGGGTCTGGGGTCTCTATAGGGTTTGTCTCTATAGGGGCCGCATTGGGTCTGGGGTCTCTGTAGGGTCTCTGTGGGGTCTGGGGTCTCTATGGGGTCTGGGGTCTCTATAGGGTTTATCTCTATAGGGGCCGCATTGGGTCTGGGGTCTCTGTGGGGTCAGGGGTCTCTGTAGGGTCTCTGTAGGGTCTCTTTTGGGTCTGGGGTCTATATGGGGTCTCTCTTTATAGGGTCTCTTATCAGGTCTTTGTGGGGTCTCTATAGGGTTCCTTTTGGGTCTGGGGTCTCTCTCCATAGATTCCATTTTGGGTCTGGGGTTTCTCTGGGGTCTCTCTCTATAGGGTCCGTTTTGGGTCTGGGGTCTCCATTGGGTCTCTGTCTATGGGGTCTCTATGGTGTCTGTTTTGGGTCTGGGGTCTCTCTCTATAGGATCCTTTTCTCCCCAGGGTCCCATTTGGGTGTGGGGTCTCTATGGGGTCTCTATGGGGTCTGGGGTCTCTATGGGTTCTGTTTTGGGTCTGGGGTCTCTATGGGGTCTCTCTGGGGTCTCTATGGGGTCTCTCTCTCCCCAGGGTCCCATTTGGGTCTGGGGTCTCTATGGGGTCTCTATGGGTTCTGTTTTGGGTCTGGGGTCTCTATGGGGTCTCTATGGGGTCTCTCTCTCTCCCCAGGGTCCCATTTGGGTCTGGGGTCTCCCCAGGGCCCCATTTGGGTCTGGGGTCTCTATGGGGTCTCTATGGGGTCTCTATGGGGTCTCTCTCTCCCCCCAGGGCCCCATTTGGGTCTGGGGTCTCTATGGGGTCTCTATGGGTTCTGTTTTGGGGTCTCTATGGGGTCTCTCTCTCCCCCCAGGGTCCCATTTGGGTCTGGGGTCCCATTTCCGGGGCCATGGCCGGGGCTCAGGAGGGGCCCAGCGAGGAGGAGCCCGGGAGCGACGGGAGGAGCACCTCGGAACGGGTGAGAAACGGGGCAAAAACCGGGGAAAACGGGAAAAAATGGGGAAAAATGGGAAAAATGGGGCAAAAAATGGGCAAATGGGGCAAAAAATGGGGGGAAAACCAGGGAAAAATGGGGCAAAAAACGGGAAAAAACAGGGAAAAAATGGGGTGAAAAACAGGAAAAATGGGGGAAAAAAAATTGGAAAAAACAGGGAAAAACCAGGGAAAAAATGGGCGAAAAATGGGGAAAATGGGACAAATCAGAAAAAATGGGGAAAAACGTGAAAAAAAACCAGGAAAAATGGGCATGGGAGAGACAGGAGGAGCACCTGGGAACGGGTGAGAAATGGGGCAAAAAATGGGATAAAAAATGGGAAAAAATGGGAAAAATTTGGGTAAAAATGGGCAAAATGGGGTAAAACCCAGGAAAATGGGGGGGAAAGGGAAAAATTGGGGAAAAGGGGGAAAAGTGGGAGGAAATAAAGGGAAAAATTGGGGAAAAAGGGGAAAAGTGGGGGGAAAATGGGTAAAAATTGGGTAAAAATAGGAAAAAGGGGAAAAATGGGGTAAAACCCAGGAAAACTGTGGGGAAAATGGGATAAAAATGGGAAAAATTGAGTAAAACCCAGGAAAATGGGGGAAAATGAGGGAAAAAGGGGGAAAATTAGGTAAAATCCAGGAAAATGGGGGAAAATCTGAAAAAATGGGGGGAAAATGGGGGAAAACCCAGGAAAATTGGGGGGGAAAATGGGATAAAAATGGAAAAAAAACCAGAAATACTCAGGGGAAAAAGGCAGAAAATGGGAAAAATGGGAAAAATGGGGATGGGAGGGATGGGAGGAGCACCTGGGAATGGGTAAAAAATGGGAAAAATGGGGAAAAAAGGAGAAAAAAAGGAGAAAAATTCCATTTGCAGGTGGTGGATCTGCTGAACCAGGCGGCGCTGATCGGGAACGAGGGGAAAATCAGCATCTTAAAACAGGTGAGATTGGGGAAAAATGGGGAAAAAATGGGGAAAAAGGGGGAAAAAGGGGGGAAAAGGGACATTTGCAGGGAGGAAAGGGGATTTTGGGGGGGTAAAAATGGGATTTTGGGGGAAAAAATGGGATTTTGGGGGGAAAAAATGGAATTTTTTAATATAAAAAATGGGATTTTGGTGGGGGGGAAATTGGGATTTTGGGGGGAGGAAAGGGGATTTTTGAGAGGAAAATGGGTAAAAATTGGGATTTGGGGGGGAAAATGGGATTTTGGGGGGAAAATTGAATTTTTGTATATAAAAAATGAGATTTTGGGGGGGGATTGTGATTTGGGGGAAAAAATGGGATTTTGGGGAGAGGAAAGGGGATTTTGGGGAGGAAAATTGAGATTTTGGGAGGGGAAATTGGGATTTTTTGGGGGGAAAAATTGGGATTTAGGGGGGAAATTGTGATTTGGGGGGGAAAATTGGGATTTGGGGTGGGAAATTGGGATTTAGGAGGAGGTGGCTCTGTCCCCACAATGTCCCCACAATGTCCCCACCTGTCCCCACCTGTCCCCAGGTGCAGGAGCTGATCATCAACAAGGACCCCACGCTCCTGGACAACTTCCTGGATGTGAGCAAAATCAGGGTGGAGCTGGAAAATTTGGGGGGATTTGGGGGAATTTGGGATGGGTGCGGGAATTTGGGGGGATTTGAGGGAATTTGGGATGGATTTGGGGGAACTGGGGACAGGTTTGAGGTGAATTTGGGATGGGTTTGGGGTGAATTTGGGATGGATTTGGGGGGAATTTGACCAAATTTTGGGGTGGATTTGGGGGGTGAATTTGGGGCAGGTTTGGGGTGAATTTGGGGGAGAATTTGGGGGAATTGGGGATTGGTTTGGGGTGAATTTGGGGGTGAATTTGGGGGGAATTTGGGTGAATTTGGGAATGTGTTTGGGGTGAATTTGGGATGGATTTGGGGGGAGTTTGACCAAATTTAGGGATGGGTTTAGGGGTGAATTTGGGGCAGGTTTGGGGTGAATTTGGGATGGATTTGGGGGGAATTTGGGGATGGATTTGGGTTGAATCTGGGGGAATTTGGGATGGATCCAGGATTGGGGTGGACTTGGGGCAATTGGGGATTGGTTTGGGGTGAATTTGGGGCAGGTTTGGGGTGAATTTGGGTGTGTTTTGGGTGAATTTGGGATGGATTTGGGGTGAATCTGGGGGAATTTGGGATGGATCCAGGATTGGGGTGGATTTGGGGGAATTGGGGATTGGTTTGTGTTGAATTTGGGGTGAATTTGGGGATGTGTTTGTGGTGAATTTGGGGCTGGTTTGGGGTGAATTTGGGGTGAATTTGGGGGAGAATTTGGGGACGTGTTTGGGGTGAATTTGGGGCAGATTTGGGGTGAATTTGGGGCAGATTTGGGTTGAACTTGGGGGAATTTGGGATGGATTTAAGAACCGGGGATGTGTTTGGGATTGATTTGGGGGAATTCGGGATTGGTTTGGGGGAAATTTGGGGTGAATTTGGGGGAATTTGGGTGAATTTGAGGATGTGTTTGGGGTGAATTTGGGATGGATTTGGGGGGAATTTCGGGATGGATTTGGGGAGAATCTGTGGGAATTTGGGATGGATCCAGGATTGGGGTGGATTTGGGGCAATTGGGGATTGGTTTGTGATGATTTTGGGGTGAATTTGGGGGAATTTGGGGCGCCCCCAGCCCGCTCTGACCCCCATGTTTCCCCCCCCAGGAAATCATCGCCTTCCAGGCCGACAAATCCATCGAGGTGCGGAAATTCGTGGTGGGATTCATCGAGGAGGCCTGGTGAGATTTGGGGCAAAAAAACGGCGATTTTGGGGCCTTTTGGGGGCCATTTTGGGGCTGGTTTGGTGGGAATTTTGGGGTTCTTTTGGAGGGAATTTTTGGGCCATTTTGGTGGGAATTTTTGGGCTGTTTTGGTGGAAATTTTGGGCCATTTCCATGGGAATTTGGAGCCGTTTCTATGGGAATTTTTGGGCTATTTTGGTGGGAATTTTTGGGCTATTTTGGTGGAATTTTGGGACCATTTTGGTGGGAATTTTTGGGCTATTTTGGTGGGAATTTTTGGGCTATTTTGGTGGAATTTTGGAGCCATTTTGTTGGGAATTTTTGGGCCATTTCTGTGGGAATTTTGGGTCACTTTGTTGCAAATTTTTGGGTCCTTTTGGTGCGAATTTTGAGCCATTTTGGTGGGAATTTTTGGGCCGTTTCTGTGGGAATTTTGGGCCATTTTGATGGGAATTGTTTGTCAGTTTCCATGGGTATTTTTGGCCATTTCCTTGGGAGTTTTTGGGCCATTTCTGTGGGAATTTTGGGCCATTTTGTTGGGAATTTTTGGGCTGTTTCAAGGCCATTTTGAGGCTGTTCTGGTGGGAATTTTTGAGCTATTTTCTTGGGAATTTTTGGGCCATTTTGGTGGCAATTTTTGGGCCATTTCCATGGGAATTTTGGGCCATTTTGGTGGCATTTTTTGGCCATTTCCATAGGAATTTTGGACCATTTTGGTGGGAATTTTTTGGCTGTTCTGCAGGAAATTTGGGGCAATTTCCATGGGTATTTTGGGCCATTTTGGTGGGAATTTTTGGGCTGTTTCAAGGCCATTTTAAGGCTGTTCTGGTGGGAATTTTGGGGCCATTTTGTTGGGAATTTTTGGTCCATTTTGGTAGGAATTTTGTGCCGATTTGTCGGGAATTTTTGGGCCGTTTTCTTGGGAATTTTTGGCCCGTTTTGGTTGGAATTTTTGCCCATTTCTGTGGGCATAAAACCAAATAAACCCAATTTTTTTTGCTGTCCCCAGCAAGAGGGACATCGAGCTGCTGCTGAAGCTGGTGGCCAACCTGAACATGCTGCTCAAGGATGAGAACGTCAACGTGGTCAAAAAGGCCATCCTGACCATGACCCAGCTCTACAAGGTGGCCCTGCAGGTGAGGCTTCGATTGCTCCAAATTGCTTGGATTTTTGATAGCAAACACCAGCATTAATTACATATTAAAAAAAGTCTTTAATATCCAGTACAATTATTGTAATTACCCATAAAAATCACCTTAAATTGATACCAGGTATTGTAATTACAGATAAAAGTTGCTTTAATATTTGATATCAATCACCATCATTAATTACATATTAAAAAAATGTCTTTGATACCCAATACAATTACCATAATTACCTGTAAAAATGCCATTACCATTTCCATGACCCTCAATGCGATTACCATGATTAACCATAAAAATCACCTTAAGTCAGTACCAATTAGTGTAATTACAGATAAAAATTATATCAATCACCATAATTACACCTTAAAAAGTCTTCAATATCCAACACAATTACAGTAATTACCAATAAAAACTCCCTCACAATTTCCATGACCCTCAATGCGATTACCATAATTACCCATATAAGTCACCCTTTACTTTCCATTACAATAATCAATACCAATTATTGTAATTACAGATAAAAATTGCTCTAATATTTGATATCAATCACTATAATTACTCATAAAAAAGTCTTTGATACCCAGTACAATTACCATAATTACCTGTAAAAATCCCCTCACAATTTCCATGACGCCCAACGCGATTACTGTAGTTACTCATAGAAATCACTTTAGGTCAATACCAATTAGAGTAAAATTTGATATCAATCACCATCATTAATTACATATTAAAAAAAGTCTTTAAGACCCAATACAATTACCATGATTACCGTAATCACCAATAAAAATCCCCTTAAAATTTCCACTACTCCCAACGCAATTACCGTAATTACCCACAAAAATAACAATTTTTTTTTTTTTTCCCCAAATTTTTTTTGTGGGGTTTTTTTTGGGGGGATCAGTGGATGGTGAAGTCCAAGGTGATCAGCGAGCTGCAGGAGGCCTGCTGGGAGATGATGTCCTCCATGGCCAGCGACATCATCCTGCTGCTGGACTCGGACAACGACGGCGTCCGCACGCACGCCATCAAGTTCGTGGAGGGGCTGATCGTGACGCTGTCGCCGCGCACGGCCGACTCCGACGTGCCCAAGAGGCACGAGAACGACGTCAGCCTGGAGCGCATCCCGCGCGACCACCCCGTCATCAAGTACAGTGAGTGACGGGGTTTGGGGTCTGGGGTTTGGGTTTGGGGATTGGGATCACCCCATCATCAAGTACAGTGTGTCATGGGACTGGGGTTTGGGATTGGGGTTTGGGGTTTGGGGTTTGGGTTTGGGGTTTGGGGTCAGGAATGGGTTTGGGATCACCCTGTCATCAAGTACAGTGAGTGATGGGATTGGGGTTTGGGATTTGGGGATTGGGGTTTGGGGTTTGGAGTTTGGGGTTTGGGACCACCCCGTCATCAAGTACAGTGAGTGACGGGGTTTGGGGTTGGGGTTTGGGGTTTGGGGTTTGGGGTTTGGGCTTTGGGGTTTGGGACCACCCCGTCATCAAGTACAGTGAGTCATGGGATTGGGGTTTGGGGTTTGGGGTTTGGGGATTGGGATCACCCCGTCATCAAGTACAGTGAGTCATGGGATTGGGGTTTGGGGTTTGGGGTTTGGGGTTTGGGGTTTGGGATCACCCCGTCATCAAGTACAGTGAGTGGGGTTTGGGGTTTGGGTTTGGGATTGGGGTTTGGGGTTTGGGGATTGGGATCACCCCGTCATCAAGTACAGTGAGTCACGGGGTTTGGGATTGGGGTTTGGGGTTTGGGGATTGGGGTTTGGGATCACCCTGTCATCAAGTACAGTGAGTGACGGGGTTTGGGATTAGGGTCTGGGGTTTGGGGTTTGGGATTTGGGGTCAGGAATGGGAATGGGACCACCCCATCATCAAGTACAGTGAGTCATGGGACTGGGGTTTGGGGTTTGGGGTCAGGAATGGGTTTGGGATCACCCCGTCATCAAGTACAGTGAGTGACGGGGTTTGGGATTGGGGTTTGGGATTTGGGGATTGGGGTCAGGAATGGGTTTGGGACCACCCCGTCATCAAGTACAGTGAGTGGGGTTTGGGTTTGGGGTTTGGGATGTGGGATGTGGGATTGGGAATGGGAGTGGAGCCACCCCATCATCAAGTACAGTGAGTCACAGGGTTTGGGGTCAGGGTTTGGGGTTGGGGTTTGGGCTTTGGGTTTGGGGTTTGGGATCACCCTGTCATCAAATACAGTGAGTGGGGTTTGGGGTCAGGAATGGGATTGGGACCATCCCGTCATCAAGTACAGTGAGTCATGGGATTGGGGTTTGGGGTTTGGGTTTGGGGTCGGGATTTGGGATTGGGAATGGGATTGGGATCAGCATTGGGGTCACCCCATCGTCAGGTACAGTCAGTGAGGGCGCTTTGGGGTGGGGTGACCCCACTGACCCTTGGAGAGGAGACCCCACCGACCCCTTGAGTTGGGGACCCCACTGACCCCCCTGACTGGGACCCCGGTGACCCCTCCATGGATCGGTGACCTCCTTGTGGGTGACCCTGGTGACCTCCTCATGGGTTGGTGACCTCCTTGTGGGTCGGTGACCCCGATGACCCCGGTGACCTCCCCGCGGGTCGGTGACCCCGGTGACCCCTGACCCGCGGGTGACGCCGCTGTCCCCAGACGTGCTGTGGGAGGAGGGCAAGGCGGCGCTGGAGCAGCTGCTCAAGTTCATGGTGCACCCGGCCATCTCCAGCATCAACCTGACGGCGGCGCTGGGCTCGCTGGCCACCATCGCCCGCCAGCGGCCCATGTTCATGGCCGAGGTCATCCAGGCCTACGAGACCCTCCATGGTAACGTCCCCGGTGTCCCTTGGTGTCCCTTGATGTCCCCTCCTGTCCCCAGTGTCCCCTTGGTGTCCCCTTTGTGTCCCCATGTTCATGGCCGAGGTCATCCAGGCCTACGAGACCCTCCATGGTAACGTCCCCAGTGTCCCCTGGTGTCCCCTGGTGTCCCCATGTTCATGGCCGAGGTCATCCAGGCCTACGAGACCCTCCACGGTAACGTCCCCGGTGTCCCCCAGTGTCCCCTGGTGTCCCCATGTTCATGGCCGAGGTCATCCAGGCCTACGAGACCCTCCATGGTAACGTCCCCAGTGTCCCCTGGTGTCCCCTGGTGTCCCCTGGTCACCCCATGTTCATGGCCGAGGTCATCCAGGCCTACGAGACCCTCCACGGTAACGTCCCCGGTGTCCCCTGGTGTCCCCTGGTGTCCCCTTTGTGTCCCCATGTTCATGGCCGAGGTCATCCAGGCCTACGAGACCCTCCATGGTAACGTCCCCAGTGTCCCCTGGTGTCCCCTTGGTGTCCCCATGTTCATGGCCGAGGTCATCCAGGCCTATGAGACCCTCCATGGTAACGTCCCCGGTGTCCCCTGGTGTCCCCTGGTGTCCCTTGGTGTCCCCTTTGTGTCCCCATGTTCATGGCCGAGGTCATCCAGGCCTCCATGGTGACATCTTCAAGGTGTCCCCAGCTGTCCCCAGGTGTCCCCAACCCCATCCCTGTCCCCCATACCCAACCTGCCTCCAATGTTGGCCAAGCCCCAGGTGTCTCCAGCTGTCCCCAGCTGTCTTTGACCCGTCCCCTCTCCCCGTAGCCAACCTGCCTCCCACACTGGCCCAGCTGTCCCCAGGTGTCCCCAGCTGTCCCCAGGTGTCTCTAACCCGTCCCATCTCCCCATACCCAACCTGCCTCCCACGCTGGCCAAGTCCCAGCTGTCCCCAGGTGTCCCCAGCTGTCCCCAGGTGTCCCCAGGTGTCCCTAACCCATCCCCTCTCCCCATACCCAACCTGCCTCCCACACTGGCCCAGCTGTCCCCAGCTGTCCCCAGCTGTCCCCAGGTGTCCCCAGGTGTCCCCAGCTGTTCCCAGCTGTCCCCAGATGTCCCCAGCTGTCCCCAGGTGTCCCCAGCTGTCCCCAGCTGTCCCTAACCCGTCCCCTCTCCCCGTAGCCAACCTGCCTCCCACGCTGGCCAAGTCCCAGGTGAGCAGCGTGCGCAAGAACCTGAAGCTGCACCTGCTGAGCGTGCTGCGCCACCCGTCCTCGGGCGACTTCCAGCCGCAGATCACCACGCTGCTGGTGGACCTGGGCACGCCGCAGGCCGAGATCGCCCGCAGCATGCCCAGCCCCCGCGAGGCCCGCAAGCGGCCCCGCGACGAGCCCGACGCCGCCCTCAAGAAGATGAAGATCGGTGAGTGACACCAGTGTCACCTCCCCATGGTGGTGTCAGGTGTGGTGGTGGCCATGGTGGCCATCAGGGCTCAGGGTTGGGTGGTGGTGGCCATCAGAAATGGCCCCAGGACGAGCCCGACGCCGCCCTCAAGAAGATGAAGATCGGTGAGAACCCGTGGTGGCATCGGTGTCACCTCCCCGTGGTGGTGTCAGCTGTGGTGGGTTCAGGGTTGGGTGGTGGTGGCCATCAGGGATGGGTGGTGGTGGCCATGGTGGCCATCAGGGTTCAGGGTTGGGTGGTGGTGGCCGTCAGGAATGGCCCCGGGATGAGCTCTCAAGAAGATGAAGATCGGTGAGAACCCGTGGTGGCATCACTGTCACCTCCCCGTGGTGGTATCAGGTGTGGTGGTGGCCATGGTGGCCATCAGGGCTCAGGGTTGGGTGGTGGTGGCCATCAGAAATGGCCCCGCAATGAGCCCGACGCCGCCCTCAAGAAGATGAAGATCGGTGAGAACCCATGGTGGCATCACTGTCACCTCCCCGTGGTGGTATCAGGTGTGGTGGGTTCAGGGTTGGGTGGTGGTGGCCATCAGGGTTGGGTGGTGGTGGCCATGGTGGCCATCAGGGGGTTCTGGACATGGCCCCAAGATGAGCCCTCAAGAAGATGAAGATTGGTGAGTGTGACATTGGTGGCATTGGTGTCACCTCCCCCATGGTGGTGCCATTGTCACCTCCCCATGGTGGTGGTGGTGGCCATCAGGGTTCAGGGTGGGTGGTGGTGGCCATGGTGGCCATCAAGGTTCAGGGTTGGGCGATGGTGGCCATCAGAAATGGCCCCAGGACGAGCCCGACGCCGCCCTCAAGAAGATGAAGATCGGTGAGAACCCGTGGTGGCATCGGTGTCACCTCCCCGTGGTGGTGTCAGGTGTGGTGGGTTCAGGGTTGGGTGGTGGTGGCCATCAGGGATGGGTGGTGGTGGCCATGGTGGCCATCAGGGTTCAGGGTTGGGTGGTGGTGGCCATGGTGGCCATCAGGGTCAGAGTAGGTGGTGGTGGCCATCAGGGATGGGTGGTGATGGCCGTGGTGGCCATCAGGGTTCAGGGTGGGTGGTGGTGGCCATCAGAAATGGCCCCAGGACGAGCCCGACGCCGCCCTCAAGAAGATGAAGATCGGTGAGTGACACCAGTGTCACCTCCCCATGGTGGTGGTGGCCATCAGGGTTCAGGGTGGGTTCTGGTGGCCATGGTGGCCATCAGAGGGTTCTGGACATGGCCCCAGGCTGAGCCCTCAAGAAGATGAAGATCGGTGAGTGGGACATTGGTGGCATTGGTGTCACCTCCCCCACGGTGGTGCCATTGTCACCTCCCCATGGTGGTGGTGGTGACCATCAGGGTTCAGGGTGGGTTCTGGTGGCTGTGGTGGCCATCAGAGGGTTCTGGACATGGCCCCAGGCTGAGCCCTCAAGAAGATGAAGATCGGTGAGTGGGACATTGGTGACATCATTGTCACCTTGCTTGTGGTGGCATCATTGTCACCTCCCCCATGGTGGTGCCATTGTCACCTCCCCCGTGGTGGTGGTGGCCATCAGGGTTCAGGGTGGGTTCTGGTGGCCATGGTGGTCATCAGGGGGTTCTGGACATGTCCCCAGGACAGCCCTGACGCCGCCCTCAAGCTGTGGTGGCATCATTGTCACCTCTCCCATGGTGGCCATCAGAAGGTCCCGGTGGCCTCGTGGGGACACTCAGGGACCCTCCCGTGTCCCCCTCAGAGCCACCCCTGGGCGAGGATGACGAGGACAAGGACCTGGAGGCGCCGGCGGTGGCCGTGGCCAAAGTGGCCGGAGCGGTCACCGTCCCCTCGGACACCGACATCACGGCCGAGTTCCTGCAGCCGCTGCTGACCCCCGAGAACGTGGCCAACCTGGTCAGGAGGGGACAATGGCCTTGGGGACACTTTGGGGGGGGTGTCACCTGTGTCACCTGTCCTGCTGACCCCCGAGAACGTGGCCAACCTGGTCAGGAGGGGACAATGGCCTTGGGGACACTTTGGGGGGGGTGTCACCTGTGTCACCTTTGTCACCCATCCTGCTGACCCTCAGGGATGTCCCCAACCTGGTCAGGAGGGGACAATGGCCTTGGGGACATCTGGGGGGGTGTCACCTGTGTCACCTGTCCTGCTGACCCCCAGGAATGTCCCCAACCTGGTCAGGAGGGGACAATGGCCTTGGGGACACTTTGGGGGGGGTGTCACCTGTCCTGCTGACCCTCAGGAATGTCCCCAACCTGGTCAGGAGGGGACAATGGCCTTGGGGACCTTTGGGGGGGGTGTCACCTGTGTCACCTGTCCTGCTGACCCTCAGGAATGTCCCCAACCTGGTCAGGAGGGGACAATGGCCTTGGGGACACTTTGGGGGGGGTGTCACCTGTGTCACCTGTGTCACCTGTGTCACCCATCCTGCTGACCCTCAGGAATGTCTCCAACCTGGTCAGGAGGGGACAATGGCCTTGGGGACACTTTGGGGGGCGGTGTCACCTGTGTCACCTGTGTCACCTGTGTCACCTGTCCTGCTGACCCCCAGGAATGTCCCCAACCTGGTCAGGAGGGGACAATGGCCTTGGGGACACTTTGGGGGGAGCTTTAAGGGGTGTTGGGGACAGTCTTGGGGACCCGGGGTGGTTTTGAGGACGCTCTGGGGGGGTCTCCAAGGCAGTTTTGGGTTCTCCAAGGCAGTTTTTGGATCCCTGGAGTGATTTTGGTGTCCCTGAGATGTTTTTGGGTTCCCTGAGGTGACTTTGGTGTCCCTGAGGTGATTTTGGTGTCCCTGAGGTGATTTTGGGTTCCCTGAGGCATTTTTAGGTTCCCTGAGCTGATTTTGGGGTTCCATGAGCTGATTTCGGGCTCCCTGAGCTGTTTTTGGGTTCCATGATGTGATTTGGAGTTCCCTGAGGCAGTTCTGGAGTCCCTGAGCTGTTTTTGGGGTCTCTGAGATGATTTTGAGTTCCCTGAGGTAATTTGGGTTTCCTGAGGCAGTTCTGGGGTCCCTGAGCTGTTTCTGGGGTCCCTGAGCTGTTTTTGGGTTCCCTGAGGTGATTTTGAGTTCCCTGAGGCAGTTCTGGAGTCCCTGAGGTGGTTTTTGGGGTTCCCTGAGCCGATTTCGGGCTCCCTCAGCTGATTTTGGGTTCCCCGAGCTGGTTTTGGGTTCCCCCAGCCGATTTCGGGCTCCCTGAGCTGGTTTTGGAGTTCCCCGAGCCCATTTCGGGCTCCCTGAGCTGGTTTTGGGGTTCCCTGAGGTGATTTTGGGCTCCCCGAGTTGATTTCAGGCTCCCTCAGCCGATTTCAGGCTCCCTGAGCTGTTTTTGGGGTCCCTGAGCCGATTTTGGGCTCCTTGAGCTGTTTTTGGAGTCCCTGAGGTGATTTTGGGTTCCTTGAGCTGATTTCGGGCTCCCTGAGCCGATTTCGGGTTCCCTGAGCTGGTTTTGGGTTCCCTGAGGCCGTTCTGGGCTCCTTGAGCTGTTTTTGGGTTCCCTGAGGCCGTTCTGGAGTCCCTGAGCTGTTTTTTGGGTTCCCTGACATGATTTGGGGTTCCATGAGGCCGTTCTGGGCTCCCTGAGCTGTTTTGGGTTCCCTGAGCTGTTTTTGGGTTCCCTGAGGCCATTCTGGGTTCCCCGAGCCGATTTTGGGTTCCCTGAGCTGTTTTTGGGTTCCCTGAGGCCGTTCTGGGCTCCCTGAGCTGGTTTTGGGGTTCCCTGAGGCCGTTCTGGAGTCCCTGAGCTGGTTTTGGGTTCCCTGAGCTGTTTTTGGGGTTCCCCGAGCCCATTTCGGGCTCCCTGAGCTGGTTTTGGGTTCCCTGAGCTGGTTTGGGGTTCCCTGAGGCCGTTCTGGGCTCCCTGAGCTGGTTTTGGGTTCCCTGAGCTGTTTTTGGGGTTCCCTGAGGCCATTCTGGAGTCCCTGAGCTGTTTCGGGTTCCCTGAGCTGATTTTGGGTTCCCCGAGCCGATTTCGGGTTCCCTGAGCTGGTTTTAGGTTCCCCCAGCCCATTTCGGGTTCCCTGAGCTGTTTTTGGGGTGTCCCCGTGTCCCCCCGCAGGTGCTGATCAGCATGGTGTACCTGCCCGAGGCCATGCCCGCCTCCTTCCAGGCCACCTACACGCCCGTGGAGTCGGCCGGCACCGAGGCGCAGATCAAGCACCTGGCCCGGCTCATGGCCACCCAGATGACCGCGGCCGGCCTGGGGCCAGGTCAGGGGACGCCCCCAATCCCCCCAAAATCGGGGTGGATCTGGGGCAAATTGGGATCTAAGCTGGGATTCGTGGAGGTTCCGGGTGGGTTTTGGGGTTCTGATTTTGGGGCGGGGGAGTTTGGGGTTTTTGGGGAGTTTGGGGGCAGGAATTGGGGTGGGGCGGGGATTTTTTGGGGAGGTGTTGGGTGGGATCTGAGGTTGGGGGGTTTGGGGGGGTTTGGGTGGAGTTTGGCTGGGTTGGACGGGGGTTTGCTCGCTGATCCTCGTGAGTTTGGGGGTGGCCAAAGCATGGCCCTGGTGGCCACCCACAATCCCGGACACCCGGTCCTGTTCCCACCCCAGTTTGACCATTCCCACCTCAATTTGACCAATCCCACCCCATTTCACCATTCCCACCCCAATCTGACCATTCCCACCCCATTCCCACCCCATTTTGACCATTCCCACCCCAATTTGACCATCCCCAACCCAATTTGACCATTCCCACCCCATTCTGACCATTCCCACCCCATTTTGACCATTCCCACCCCATTCTGACCATCTCCACCCCAATTTGACCATTCCCACCCCAATTTGCCCATTCCCACCCCATTCTGACCATCCCCACCCCATTTTTCACCATCCCCACCCCAATTTGACCATTCCCACCCCGTTTTGACCATTCCCACCCCAATTTCACCATCCCACCCCAATCTGACCATTCCCACCCCATTTCACTGTTCCCACCCCATTTTGACCATTCCCACCCCAATTTGACCATCCCCAACCCAATTTGACCATTCCCACCCCATTTCACTGTTCCCACCCCATTCTGACCATCTCCACCCCAATTTGACCATTCCCACCCCATTTTGACCATTTCCACCCCATTTCCACCCCAATTTGACCATTCTCACCCCAGTTTGACCATCCCCACCCCATTTTCACCATCCCCACCCCATTTTGACCATCCCCACCCCATTTTGACCATCCCCACCCCAATTTGACCATCCCCACCCCGTTCCCACCCCAGTTTGACCATTCCCACCCCATTCTGACCATCCCCACCCCATTTTGACCATCCCCACCCCAATATGACCATTCTCACCCCATTCTGACCATCCCCACCCCATTTTCACCATCCCCACCCCAATTTGACCAATCCCACCCCAATTTGCCCATTCCCACCCCAATTTGACCATCCCCACCCCAATTTGACCATCCCCACCCCATTTTCACCATCCCCACCCCCTTTTCACCATCCCCACCCCATTTTTCACCATTCCCCACCCCATTTTTCACCATTCCCCACCCCATTTTCCCCATTTTCCCCTCGTTCCTGACCGTGCCCGCCGCGTTCCAGGCGTGGAGCAGACGAAGCTGCTGCGGGAGGAGCCCAAGGAGGAGAAGGTGGCCAAGCCGGACGCGGTGGTGATCAAGCGGCGCCTGTCGGCGCTGGGCCAGGGCCAGGCCATCGCCGTGCTGGGCGCCCACGGCTCGGCCCCGGGGCTGCCGGACGAGACGCCCCAGGCCAAGCGCCGGCCCGAGCCCATCATGCCGGCCACGCAGCCACGGTCAGTGCCCGGACACGGCGCGGGAGCAATGGTGGGGTTTGGGGTGGGAGCACGGTGGAGTTTGGGGTTGGATCATGGCGGGGTTTGGGGTAGGAGCATGGTGGGGTTTGGGGTTGGATCATGGCGGGGTTTGGGGTGGGATCATGGTGGGATTTGGGGTGGGATCATGGTGGGATTTGGGTGGGATCATGGTGGGGTTTGGGTGGAAGCATGGTGGGGTTTGGGGTTGGATCATGGTGGGGTTTGGGGTTGCTTCATGGTGGGGTTTGGGGTGGGATCTCAGAGGGATTTGGGGTTGGATCATGACGGGGTTTGGGGTTGGAGCATGGTGGGGTTTGGGGTGGGATCATGGCGGGGTTTGGGGTGAGATCCTGGTGGGGTTTGGGGTTGGATCATGGAGGGGTTTGGGTGGGAGCATGGTGGGGTTTGGGGTTGGTTCATGGTGGGGTTTGGGGTGGGATCATGGAGGGGTTTGGGGTTGGATCATGGTGGGATTTGGGTGGGATCATGGTGGGGTTTGGGTTAGGGTTATTCCCCTCCACGATCCCGTTCCCCTGCACGATCCCATTCCCATGGATAATCCCAATCCCAACCCATCCCATTCCCCTGGATGATCCCAATCTTGATGATCCCAATCCCCTGCACGATCCCCAATCCCCTGCACGATCCCGTTCCCCTGCACGATCCCCATCCCGTGGATGATCCCATTCCCCTGGATGATCCCAATCCCAACCCATCCCATCCCCCTGCACGATCCCCATCCCGTGGATGATCCCATTCCCATGGATGATCCCAATCCCAACCCATCCCATCCCCCTGGATGATCCCAATCTTGATGATCCCGTTCCCCTGCACGATCCCCATCCCGTGGATGATCCCATTCCCCTGCACGATCCTGTTCCCATGGATCATCCCAATCCCAACCCATCCCAATCCCCTGCACGATCCCAATCCCCTCCACGATCCCGTTCCCCTGCACGATCCCCATCCCGTGGATGATCCATTCCCCTGGATGATCCCAATCCCAACCCATCCCATTCCCCTGGATGATCCCAATCTTGATGATCCCGTTCCCCTGCACGATCCCCATCCCTTGGCCGGCCCCGCTGGCCCCACCGTTCCCCGGTGACGTCCCCGGTGCTGCCGCTGTCCCCGCGCAGGCTGGCGGGCGCCGGGGGCCGTAAGAAGGTGTTCCGCCTCAGCGACGTGCTCAAGCCGCTCAGCGAGGTGCAGGTGGAGAAGCTGAAGCTCGGCGCCGTGCGCCGCATCCTGCGCTCCGAGAGGGCCGTGGCCGCCAGCGGGGCCGCCCAGGTACGCGCCATGCACCTGGGCAGGGCTGGGATAACCCTGGGTACACATGGGCACACCTGGGCACAGCTGAGATACACCTGGTCACGGCTGGGCACAGCTGGGATACACCTGGGCACAGCTGGGATAATCCTGGGGTACAGCTGGGATAATCCTGGGGTACACCTGGGCATGGCTGGGGCACACCTGGGATACATCTGGGTACAGCTGGGATAACCCTGGGCACACCTGGGCACACCTGGTCACGGCTGGGATAACCCTGGGATACACCTGGGCGCAGCTGGGATAACCCTGGGTACACCTGGGCACACGTGGGCACACCTGGGATAACCCTGGGATACACCTGGGCACAGCTGGGCACACCTGTGATACAGCTGGGTACAGCTGGGATAACCCTGGGGTACAGCTGGGTACACCTGGGATAACCCTGGGGTACACCTGGGATACAGCTGCATACAGCTGGGATACACCTGGGCACACCTGGGATAACCCTGGGGTACACCTGGGCACGGCTGGGATAACCCTGGGTACAGCTGGACACACCTGGGATAACCATGGGGTACACCTGCGCACACCTGGGATACACCTGGGCACACCTGGGCATGGCTGGGATAACCCTGGGGTACACCTGGGATAACCCTGGGCACACCTGGGATACACCTGGGATACCCGTGGGGTACAGCTGGCCCCCAGGCCCGAGTGAAGATCCTGGGCCTTGCTGGTGATGCAATTATAGTGACCATTGAGTGACCATTGACTTAACCCTTGATTAACCATTGAATGACCATTGATTAACCCTTGAATGACCCCTGAGTGTCCCCCCAGGCCCGAGTGAAGATCCTGGCCTCGCTGGTGACGCAGTTCCAGTGACCATTGACTAAACCCTTGATTAACCATTGAATGACCATTGATTAACCCTTAAATGACCATTCAAATGACCACTGAGTGACCCCTGGATGTCCCCACAGGCCCGAGTGAAGATCCTGGCCTCGCTGGTGACGCAGTTCCAGTGACCATTGACTAAACCCTTGATTAACCATTGAATGACCATTGATTAACCCTTGAGTGACCATTGGATGACCATGGAATGACCCCTGAGTGTCCCTGCAGGCCCGAGTGAAGATCCTGGCCTCGCTGGTGACGCAGTTCCAGTGACCCTTGAGTGACCATTGACTAATTCCTTGATTAACCCTTGAATGACCATTGACTAAACCCTTGATTAACCATTGAGTAACCACTGAGTGACCCCTGGATGTCCCCCCAGGCCCGAGTGAAGATCCTGGCCTCGCTGGTGACGCAGTTTGAGGTGCCCCTCAAGGGCGAGGTGCTCTCCTTCATCCTGGACGACGTGCGGGGCCGCCTGGACCTGGCCTTCGCGTGGCTCTTCCAGGAGTACAACGCGCACCTGGCGCGCGGCGGCGCCGGCGGCCTCGAGCGCTACGACGAGTGCCTGATCGGGCTGCTGGCCGGGCTGCAGGAGAAACCCGACCAGAAAGATGGGTAGGGACACCGGGGACACCAGGGACACCACCGGGGACACCAGGGTTGGGTTGGTGCCATTGGGATGGGGACACCACGGTTGGGTTGGGGACACGCGGCGCTGGTGGCCTCGAGCGCTACGACGAGTGCCTGATCGGGCTGCTGGCCGGGCTGCAGGAGAAACCTGACCAGAAAGATGGGTATGGACTCTAGGGACACCAGGGTTGGGATGGGGACACCAGGGTTGGGTTGGTCCCACCAGGGTTGGGTTGGGGACACCACGGTTGGGTTGGGGACACCACGGTTGGGTTGGTGCCATTGGGATGGGGATGCCACGGTTGGGTTGGGGACACCAGGGTTGGGATGGGGACACCACGGTTGGGATGGGGACACCAGGGTTGGGTTGGGGACACCACGGTTGGGTTGGGGACACCAGGGTTGGGTTGGTCCCACCAGGGTTGGGTTGGGGACACCAGGGTTGGGATGGGGACACCAGGGTTGGGTTGGGGACACCAGGGTTGGGTTGGTCCCACCAGGGTTGGGATGGGGACACCAGGGTTGGGATGGGGACACCAGGGTTGGGTTGGTGCTGTTGGGTTGGTGCCACCAGGTCTAGGACAGTCCCGCCAGGTGTGGGACAGTGCCACCAGGTGTGGGACAGTGCCACCAGGTGTGGGACAGTGTGCCGTCCCTGTCCCCACCCAGGATCTTCACCAAGGTGGTGCTGGAGGCGCCGCTCATCACCGAGAGCGCCCTGGAGGTGATCCGCAAGTACTGCGAGGACGAGGTGGGCACACCTGGGCACACCTGGGGACACCTGGGCACACCTGGGCACACCTGGGGACATCACGGGCAGGGGACACCTGGGGACACCTGGGGACATCACAGGGAGGGGACACCTGGTGACATCATGGGGGGACACCTGGGGACATTGGGGAGGAGACACCTGGGGACATCGCGGGTAGGGGACACCTGGGATCATCAGAGGAGGACACCTGGAGATATCATGAGGGGACACCTGGGGACATCATGGGGAGGGGACACCCAGAGACATTGGAGAGGGGACACCTGGGGATGACATGACAGGAGGACACCTGGGGTCATCATGGGAAGGGGACACCTGGAGACATTGGGGAGGGGACACCTGGGGTCATCATGGGAAGGGACACGGGGAAGGGACACCTGGGGACATCACAGGGAGACACCTGGGGACATTTGGGGGGACACTGGGAGGGGACATTGGGGAGGTGACACCTGGAAGTGGCACCATGAGGGAATGGGGAGATGGCACCTGGAGGTGACACAGGGGGGTGACACCTGGAGGTGACACCTGGAGGTGGCACCTGGAGGTGACGCGGGGCAGGTGCCACCCGGAGGGGCCACCCAGAGGTGCCACCTGTGTCCCCTCAGAGCCGCACCTACCTGGGCATGTCCACCTTGAGGGACCTGATCTTCAAGCGGCCGTCGCGGCAGTTCCAGTACCTGCACGTGCTGCTGGACCTCAGCTCCCACGAGAAGGACAAGGTGGGGACACCTGGGGACACCTGGGGGGTTTGGGGGGATGGATTTTGGGGAGGTTTTAGGAAGGTTTTGGGGGTCCCAAGGGATTTTTGGAGGTGCCAAGGGGATTTTGGAGGGTTTGGGTGCCCCAGGTGGCCCCAGGTGGGTGAGCCAGGTAATACAGGTGGCACAGGTGCCCAGCACCCCCAGGTGGCGCACAGAGGTGCCCCAGGTGACGCAGGTGGCACACACAGGTGACACAGGTGGCACAGGTGGCACACCCAGGTGTCACACAGGTGACCCAGGTGTCGCACAGGTGCGGCAGCAGGCGCTGCAGTTCATCAAGCGCATGTACGAGAAGGAGCAGGTGTCACACACAGCTGGCACAGGTGTCACACAGGTGTCACAGGTGTCACACAGGTGTCACAGGTGTGCCCAGGTGTCACACAGGTGTCACACAGGTGCGGCAGCAGGCGCTGCAGTTCATCAAGCGCATGTACGAGAAGGAGCAGGTGTCACAGGTGTCACACAGGTGTCACACAGGTGTCACACAGGTGTCACAGGTGTCACCCAGGTGTCACAGGTGTGCCCAGGTGTCACACAGGTGTCGCACAGGTGCGGCAGCAGGCGCTGCAGTTCATCAAGCGCATGTACGAGAAGGAGCAGGTGTCACACAGGTGTCACAGGTGGCACACAGGTGTCACACACAGGTGTCACACAGGTGACACAGGTGTCACAGGTGTGCCCAGGTGTCACCCAGGTGTCACACAGGTGACACAGGAGTGCTCAGGTGTCACACAGGTGTCACAGACAGGTGACCCAGGTGTGTCCCAGGTGCGGCAGCAGGCGCTGCAGTTCATCAAGCGCATGTACGAGAAGGAGCAGGTGGCACAGGTGTCACAGGTGGCACACAGGTGTCACACAGGTGTCACACAGGTGTCACCCAGGTGTCACAGGTGTGCCCAGGTGTCACCCAGGTGTCGCACAGGTGCGGCAGCAGGCGCTGCAGTTCATCAAGCGCATGTACGAGAAGGAGCAGGTGGCACAGGGGTCACACAGGTGTCACAGGTGTCACACAGGTGTCACAGGTGCCACAGATGGCACACACAGGTGTCACAGGTGTCACAGACAGGTGACCCAGGTGTGTCCCAGGTGCGGCAGCAGGCGCTGCAGTTCATCAAGCGCATGTACGAGAAGGAGCAGGTGGCACACAGGTGTCACACAGGTGTCACACAGGTGTCACACAGGTGACACAGGTGTCACAGGTGTGCCCAGGTGTCACCCAGGTGTCGCACAGGTGCGGCAGCAGGCGCTGCAGTTCATCAAGCGCATGTACGAGAAGGAGCAGGTGGCACAGGGGTCACACAGGTGTCACAGGTGTCACACAGGTGTCACAGGTGCCACAGATGGCACACACAGGTGTCACAGGTGTCACAGACAGGTGACCCAGGTGTGTCCCAGGTGCGGCAGCAGGCGCTGCAGTTCATCAAGCGCATGTACGAGAAGGAGCAGGTGGCACACAGGTGTCACACAGGTGTCACACAGGTGTCACACAGGTGTCACACAGGTGTCACACAGGTCACACAGGTGTCACAGGTGTCACAGACAGGTGACACAGGTGTGTCCCAGGTGCGGCAGCAGGCGCTGCAGTTCATCAAGCGCATGTACGAGAAGGAGCAGGGGTCACACAGGTGTCACACAGGTGTCACAGGTGTCACACAGGTGTCACCCAGGTGTCACCCAGGTGTCACAGGTGTCACAGACAGGTGACACAGGTGTCACACAGGTGCGGCAGCAGGCGCTGCAGTTCATCAAGCGCATGTACGAGAAGGAGCAGCTGCGCGAGTACGTGGAGAAGTTCGCCCTCAATTACCTGCAGCTCCTGGTGCACCCCAACCCCCCCTCCGTGCTCTTCGGGGCCGACAAGGACACAGGTGAGCGCCCGGGACCCCGAAATGTTCCATGGGGGTCCCGAAAATTCCGTGGGGATCCCAAAATGCACCGTGGGAAACCCAAAATGTTCCATGGGGATCCCAAAATGCCCACTCTGATCCCATTCTTGCCCACAATAACCCCATTTTTGCCCATTTTCACCCCGTTTTGGTGTCCCCAGAGGTGGCAGCCCCCTGGACAGAGGAGACCATCAAGCAGTGCCTGTACCTGTACCTGGCCCTGTCCCTGTACCTGTACCTGTCCCTGTCCCATTTTTGCTCCCTCTAACCCCATTTTTGCTCACTCTAACCCCATTTTTGCTCACAATAATCCCATTTTTCCTCACAATAATCCCATTTTTGTCACTCTAACCCCATTTTTCCTCACTCTAACCCCATTTTTGCCCACAATAATCCCATTTTTGCCCATTTTCACCCCATTTTGGTGTCCCCAGAGGTGGCAGCGCCCTGGACAGAGGAGACCATCAAGCAGTGCCTGTACCTGTACCTGGCCCTGGCCCATTTTTGCCCACATTAATCCCATTTTTGCTCACAATAATCCCATTTTTGCTCACAATAACCCCATTTTTGCCCACAATAATCCCATTTTTGCCCATTTTCACCCCATTTTTGGTGTCCCCAGAGGTGGCAGCCCCCTGGACAGAGGAGACCATCAAGCAGTGCCTGTACCTGTACCTGGCCCTGCTGCCCCACAACCACAAGCTGATCCACGAGCTCGCCTCCGTCTACACCGAGGCCATCGCCGACATCAAGCGCACGGTGCTGCGCGTCATCGAGCAGCCGGTCAGCACCAAAATTTAATTTAATTTACTTAATTTAAATTATTTAATTAATTTGGGTTAAATTGAAATTAATTTAAATTGAAATCGAAATTCATTTAAATTAAATTTTGAATTAAAATTAATTTTAAACTGAAATTCATTTAAATTAAGAATGGAAATTAATTTAAATTTAAATTGAAATTAAATTTTAAATTAAAATTAATTTAAAATCCAAATTAATTTTAATTAAATTTAAAATAGAAATTGATTTAAATTAAATTTGAAATTAAAATTAATTTAAATCTAATTTAAATTAAATTTTAAAATTGAAATTGATTTAAATTAAATTTAAAATCGAAATTAATTTTAAATCGAAATTCATTTAAATGAAATTTAAATGAAAATTAATTTAAATTAAATTTAAAACTGAAATTAGTTTAAATTTAATTTAAAATTGAAATTAGTTTAAATTTAATTTAAAACCGAAATTAATTCAAAATTGAAATTAATTTAAATTAAATTTAAGTTAAAATTAATTTAAATTAAATTTAAAATCGAAATCAATTTAAATTAAATTTAAAATCAAAATTAGTTTAAATTAAATTTAAAATTAAAATTAATTTAAATTAAATTTAAAATCGAAATTTTGGTGACAAAATTTGGCTTTAAAAACCCCAATTTCAGTGACAAAATTTCCTTTAAAAAAACCCTGATTTTTTGGTGACAAAACCTTGTATTTTTATTTTTACTTTTATTTTTATATTTTTATATTTTAATTTTTATTTTTATTTTCTTTTTAAATTTTTATTTTTATATCTTTATTTTTATTTTTATATCTTTATTTTTATATCGTTACTTTTATTTTTTTATTTTTTATTTTTATTTTTATATTGTTTTTATATTTTTATTATTTTTATTTATTTATATTTATATTTATATTTTTATATATTTATTTTTATATTTTTATATCTTTATATCTTTATTTTCATTTTCACTTTTATTTTTATATCTTTATTTTTATTTTTATTTTCATTTTTATTTTCAGTTTTTATTTTTATTTTTATATCGTTATTTTTATATATATTTATATTTATATTTATATTTATTTATATTTTTATATATTTTTTTATATTTTTATATCTTTATTTTCATTTTCACTTTTATTTTTATATCTTTATTTTTATTTTCATTTTCATTTTTATTTTTATTTTTATTTCTATTTTTTCATTTTTATTTTTATATTTTCATTTTCCTGTTTGCCAGATCCGCGGCATGGGCATGAACTCCCCGGAGCTGCTGCTGCTGGTGGAGAACTGCCCCAAGGGGGCCGAGACGCTGGTGACGCGCTGCCTGCACAGCCTGACGGACAAAGGTGCCCCTTGGGGACACCCTGGGGACACCCTGGGGCCACCGGGGGTGCTGGCAGGGGGTGACAGCGCTGTCCCCTCCCCTCTGCAGTGCCACCCTCGCCCGAGCTGGTCAAGCGCGTCCGGGACCTCTACCACAAGCGGCTGCCGGACGTGCGCTTCCTCATCCCCGTGCTCAACGGGCTGGAGAAGGTGACGGGGGTGGCCTTTGTCCCCTGCCCCGCTGTCACCTGGGTGTCACCTGGGTGGTGTCACCATCACCTGGGTGTCGGTGTCACCTGGGTGTCACCCGGGCTGACGGGGGCGCGGTTTTGGTGCAGAAAGAGGTGATCCAGGCGCTGCCCAAACTCATCAAACTCAACCCCATCGTGGTCAAGGAGGTCTTCAACCGCCTGCTGGGGACGCAGCACGGTGAGGGGACAGCTTGGGGACAGCTTGGGGACATTGGGGACAGTTTGGGGACAGGCCTGCTGGGGATGCAGCACGGTGAGGGGACAGCTTGGGGACAGGCTTGGGGACAGCTTAGGGACAGCCTGGGGGACAGTTTGGGAACATGGGACAGCTGGGGTGGGACTGGGGACAGGCCTGCTGGGGATGCAGCACGGTGAGGGGACAGTGGGGACAGCTTGGGGACATTGGGGACATGGGACAGCTGGGGACACAGCACGGTGAGGGGACAATGGGGACAGTTTGGGGACAGTTTGGGGACATGGACAGCCTGGGGACAGGCCTGCTGGGGATGCAGCACGGTGAGGGGACAGTGGGGACAGCTTGGGGACAGCCTTGGGGAGATGGGACAGCCTGGGGACAGTTTGGGGACAGCCTGGGGACAGTTTGGGGACAGGCCTGCTGGGGATGCAGCACGGTGAGGGGACAATGGGGACAGGCTTGGGGACAGTTTGGGGACATGGGACAGCCTTGGGGACAGCTTGGGGACAGCCTGGGGACAGGCTTGGGGACATGGGACAGCTAGGGTGGGACTGGGGACAGGCCTGCTGGGGATGCAGCACGGTGAGGGGACATTGGGGACAGTTTGGGGACATGGGACAGCTTGGGGACAGTTTGGGGACAGCTGGGGTGGGACATGGGACACGGCACAGTGAGGGGGACAGCTTTGGGGACAGCCCTGGGGACATGGGACAGCCCTGGGGACAGGCCTGCTGGGGACACAGCATGATGAGGGGACAGCTTGGGGACAGTTTGGGGACAGTTTGGGGTGGGACATCCCAGGAGGGGCCGTGGGAGCACAGGGTGACCCCAGGGTGTGACACAGCCCCTGTCCCTGTCCCCGTCCCCTATCCCTGTCCCTGTCCCCTGTCTCTGTCCCCTGTCCCTGTCCCTCTCCCCCCGGTGTCCCCACAGGTGACGGCGCCTCGGCCGTGTCCCCCCTGAACCCCGGGGAGCTCCTGATCGCCCTGCACAACATCGACTCCTCCAAGTGTGACATGAAATCCATCATCAAAGGTGGGGACAGGGGACACCCAGGGGTGACAGGGACACCCAAAGGGACACAGGGACACGGGACACCCAAAGGGACACAGGGACACAGAGGGGGACAGAGGGACAGAGGGACACAAGAGCCCTGCACAACATCGACTCCTCCAAGTGTGACATGAAATCCATCATCAAAGGTGGGGACATCCAGGGGTGACAGGGACACCCAGGGGGACACAGGGACATGGGGACACCCAAAGGGACACAGGGACACAGAGGGACAGAGGGACACAGGAGCCCTGCCCAACATGGACTCCTCCAAGTGTGACATGAAATTCATCATCAAAGGTGGGGACATGGGGACATCCAGGGGTGACAGGGACACCCAGGGGAACACAGGGACATGGGGACACCCAAAGGGACAGAGGGACATGGGGACACCCAAAGGGACACAGAGACACAGAGGGACACAGGAGCCCTGCACAACATGGACTCCTCCAAGTGTGACACGAAATCCATCATCAAAGGTGGGGACACGGGGACAGGAGGGGACATCCCTGGGGACATGGGGGACACCCAGCGGGTGACAGGGACATGGGACACAGCTGGGGGGGACATGGGACCCCTGTCCATGGACTCCAGTCCTTCCCAGTGTCCTCCCAGTCCCTCCCAGTCCCTCCCAGTACCCTTTTAATGCCCCCCACCCCACTCCCGGCCCCTCCCAGTCCCTCCCATTCCCTCCCAGCTCCCTTTTAATGTCCCCCAGTCCCTCTCAGTCCCTCCCAGTCCCTCCCAGTCCCTCCCATTGCTCTCCCAGTTCCTCCCATTGCTCTCCCAGTTCCTCCCATTGCTCTCCCAGTCCCTCCCAGTCCCTTCCAGTGCCCTTTTAATGCCCCCCAATCCCTCCCAGTGCTCTCCCAGCCCCTCCAGTCCCTCCCAGTGCTCTCCCAGTCCCTCCTGGTGCCCTTTTAATGCCCCCCAGCGCCTTCCCAGCCCCTCCCAGTTCCCCCCATTCCCTCACAGTCCCTCCCATTGCTCTCCCAGTCCCTCCCAATCCCTCCCAGTCCCTCCCATTGTTCTCCCAGTGCCTCCAGTGCCCTCTCAGTCCCTCCCAGTGCCCTTTTAGTGCTCCCCGTCCCTCCCAGTGCCCTCCCAGTCCCTCCCAGTCCCTCCAGTCCCTCCCATTGCTCTCCCAGTCCCTCCCATTGCTCTTCCAGCCCTTTTAATGCCCCCCACCCACTCCCATCCCCTCCCAGTCCCTCCCAGTGCCTCCCATTGCTCTCCCAGTCCCTCCCAGTCCTCCCAGTGCCCTCCCAGTCCCTCCCAATGCCCTTTTAATGCCCCCCAGTGCCTTCCCAGCCCCTCCCAGTTCCCCCCATTCCCTCACAGTCCCTCCATTGCTCTCCCAGTCCCTCCCAGTGCTCTCCCAGTCCCTCCCAATCCCTCCCAGTCCCTCCCGTTGTTCTCCCCGTCCCTCCAGTGCCCTCCCAGTCCCTCCCATTGCTCTCCCAGTCCCTCCCATTGCTCTCCCAGTCCCTCCCAGTGCCTCCCAGTGCCTCCAGCATCCCCCGTGTCCCCTCAGCCACCAACCTGTGCTTCACCCTACCCACCCTCCCAGTGCCTCCCAGTCCCTCCCAGTGCCCTCCCAGCCCCTCCCAGTCCCTCCCATTGCTCTCCCAGTCCCTCCCATTCCCTCCCATTGCTCTCCCAGTCCCTCCCATTCCCTCCCAGTCCCATCCCTCCCAGTCCCTCCCATTGTTCTCCCAGTCCCTCCCAGTCCCTCCCAGTGCCTCCCAGTCCCTCCCAGCATCCCCCCCGTGTCCCCTCAGCCACCAACCTGTGCTTTGCGGAGCGCAACGTTTACACCTCGGAGGTGCGTGCGGTGGTGATGCAGCAGCTGATGGAGCAGAGCCCGCTGCCCATTGCTGCTGATGCGCACGGTGATCCAGGCCCTGACCATGTACCCCCGCCTGGGGGCTTCGTCATGAACATCCTGAGCAGGCTCATCATGAAACAGGTCTGGAGAGCCCAAAATCCCCCAAAAAATCCCCTGAAATTACCCCAAAAATCCTGAAAAATTCACCCCAAAATTCATCCCGAAATCCCCGATGCGCACGGTGATCCAGGCCCTGACCATGTACCGCCATCATGAGCATCCTGTCCAGGCTCATCATGAAACAGGTCTGGAGAGCCCAAAATCCCCCAAAAAATCCGCTGAAATTACCCCGAAATTCACCCAAAAATCCCCCTGAAATCCCCGATGCGCACGGTGATCCAGGCCCTGACTCTGTAACCCCACCATGAACATCCTGTCCAGGCTCATCATGGAACAGGTCTGGAGAGCCCAAAATCCCCCAAAAAATCCGCTGAAATTACCCAAAAATCCTGAAAAATTCACCCCAAAATTCATCCCAAAATCCCGATGTGCACGGTGATCCAGGCCCTGACCATGTACCCCCACCATGAGCATCCTGTCCAGGCTCATCATGAAACAGGTCTGGGGACCCCAAAATCCACTGAAATTCCTGCTAAAATTACCCCAAAAATCCTGCTAAAATTACCCCAAAAATCCTGCAAAAATTACCCCAAAATTCACCTCAAAATTCATCTCGAAATCCCCGATGCGCACGGTGATGCAGGCCCTGACCATGTACCCCCCACCATGAACATCCTGAGCAGGCTCATCATGAAACAGGTCTGGGGACCCCAAAATCCACTGAAATTACCCCAAAATCCCTCTGAAATTGCCCCAAAAATCCTACTAAAATTACCCCAAAATCCCTCTGAATTACCCCAAAATTCACCCCAAAATCCCCGATGCGCACGGTGATCCAGGCCCTGACCATGTACCCCCACCAATGAACATCCTGTCCAGGGTCACATGGAACAGGTCTGGGGACCCAAAATCCCCTGAAATTCCTGCTAAAATTACCCAAAAATCCTGCTAAAATTACCCCAAAAATCCTCTGAAATTACCCCAAAATTCACCCCAAAACTGGCCCCGAAATCCCCGATGCGCACGGTGATGCAGGCCCTGACCATGTACCCCATCATGAGCATCCTGTCCAGGCTCATCATGAAACAGGTCTGGAGAGCCCAAAATCCACTGAAATTACCCCAAAATTCCTCTGAAATTGACCCAAAAATCCTGCTAAAATTACCCCAAAAATCCCTCTGAAATTACCCCAAAATTCACCCCAAAACTGGCCCCGAAATCCCCGATGCGCACGGTGATCCAGGCCCTGACCATGTACCCCCACCATGAACATCCTGTCCAGGCTCATCATGGAACAGGTCTGGAGGCCCCAAAATCCACTGAAATTACCCAAAATTCCTGCTAAAATTACCCCAAAAATCCTGCTAAAATTACCCCAAAATTCCTGCAAAAATCCCTCTGAAATTACCCCAAAATTCACCTCAAAATTCATCCCGAAATCCCGATGTGCACGGTGATCCAGGCCCTGACCATGTACCCCCACCATGAACATCCTGTCCAGGCTCATCATGAAACAGGTCTGGAGAGCCAAAATCCACTGAAATTACCCCAAAATTCCTGCCAAAATTACCCCAAATTCCTGCAAAAATCCCTCTGAAATTACCCCAAAATTCACCCCAAACTGGCCACAAAATTCCAAATGTGCATGGAGACCCAGGCTCTGTCACGAGCATCCTGAGCAGGCTCATCATGAAACAGGTCTGGAGACCCCAAAATCCACTGAAATTACCCAAAATTCCCCCTGAAGTTACCCCAAAATTCCTGCCAAAATTACCCCAAAAATCCGTCTGAAATTAATCCAAAAATCCCTGAAATTACTCCAAAATTCCTGCTAAAATTACCCAAAATTCCTGCCAAAATTACCCCCAAAAACCCCTGAAATTACTCCAAAATTCCTGCTAAAATTACCCCAAAATTCCTGCCAAAATTACCCCCAAAAACCCCTGAAATTACCCCAAAATTCCTGCAAAAATTACCCCAAAACCCCCCGAAATTACCCCAAAATTCCTGCAAAAGTCCTGACGCTCCCAGGTGTGTCAGAACCCAAGGAGTGCGAAGGGTCCGGCAAGTGCTGGCCCCAGGTGAGCCCCAGGTGAGTCCCAGGTGACTCAGGTGACCCCTCTAGGTGACCCCAGGTGTGTCCCAGGTGTTTTAGGTGTGCCTCAGGTGTGTCCCAGGTGTCTCAGGTGTGTTCCAGGTGTGTCCCAGGTTTCTCAGGTGTAACCCAGGTGTGTCTCAGGTGACCCCAGGTGACCCCCAGGTGTATCTCAGGTGTGTCTCAGGTGATTCAGGTGACCCCAGGTGTGTCTCAGGTGTGTCTCAGGTGAGTCCCAGGGGTGTCCCAGGTGTATCTCAGGTGTATCCAGGTTTCACAGGTGTCTCAGGTGTGACCCAGGTGTGTCTGTGCAGGTGTGTCAGTACCCCAAGGTGTGGGAGGGCTTCATCAAGTGCTGCCAGCGCACCAAGCCCCAGGGGTGTCCCAGGTGTAACCCAGGTGTAACCCAGGTGTATCTCAGGTGTATCCCAGGTGTTTCAGGTGTGTTTCAGGTCACCCTCACGTGTCTCAGGTGTGACCCAGGTGTGTCTCCTCAGATGTGGAAGTACCCCAAGGTGTGGAGGGGTTCATCAAGTGCTGCCAGCGCACCAAGCCCAGGGGTGTCCCAGGTGTATCCCAGGTGTATCTCAGGTGTATCCCAGGTGTTTCAGGTGTGTTTCAGGTCACCCTCAGGTGTCTCAGGTGTAACCCAGGTGTGTCTGTGCAGGTGTGGAAGTACCCCAAGGTGTGGGAGGGCTTCATCAAGTGCTGCCAGCGCACCAAGCCCCAGGGGTGTCCCAGGTGTAACCCAGGTGTATCTCAGGTGTATCCCAGGTGTGTCAGGTGTATCCCAGGTGTTTCAGGTGACCCCCAGGTGTCTCAGGTGTATCTCAGGTGTATCCCAGGTGTCTCAGGTGTGACCCAGGTGTATCTCCCCAGGTGTGGAAGTACCCCAAGGTGTGGGAAGGGTTCATCAAGTGCTGCCAGCGCACCAAGCCCCAGGGGTGTCCCAGGTGTTTCAGGTGTATCCCAGGTGACCCCAGGTGACCCCAGGTGTTTCTGTGCAGGTGTGGAAGTACCCCAAGGTGTGGGAGGGCTTCATCAAGTGCTGCCAGCGCACCAAGCCCCAGGGGTGTCCCAGGTGTTTCAGGTGTATCCCAGGTGTATCTCAGGTGTAACCCAGGTGTATCTCCCCAGGTGTGGAAGTACCCCAAGGTGTGGGAGGGGTTCATCAAGTGCTGCCAGCGCACCAAGCCCCAGGGGTGTCCCAGGTGTATCCCAGGTGTCTCAGGTGTATCCCAGGTGACCCCAGGTGACCCCAGGTGTGTCTCCGCAGGTGTGGAAGTACCCCAAGGTGTGGGAGGCTTCATCAAGTGCTGCCAGCGCACCAAGCCCCAGGGGTGTCCCAGGTGTAACCCAGGTGTATCTCAGGTGTTTCAGGTGACCCCCAGGTGTCTCAGGTGTGACCCAGGTGTAACCCAGGTGTGTCTCCGCAGGTGTGGAAGTACCCCAAGGTGTGGGAGGGGTTCATCAAGTGCTGCCAGCGCACCAAGCCCCAGTCCTTCCAGGTGGTTCTGCAGCTGCCCCCCGCCCCAGCTCGCCGCCGTCTTCGAGAAATGCCCGGAGCTGCGGGAGCCCCTGCTGAGCCACGTGCGCGCCCCTCACCCCGCACCAGGTGACACCCCCGGGGACAGGTGACACACCTGGGGGCGGGTGACACACCTGGGGACAGGTGACATCCCATGGGATGGGGGTGACAATGCCCGGAGCTGCGGGAGCCCCTGCTGAGCCACGTGCACGCCCTCACCCCGCACCAGGTGACAGCCCCGGGGACAGGTGACACACCTGGGGGCAGGTGACACACCTGGGGGTGGGTGACACACCTGGGGACAGGTGACACACCTGGGGTTGGGGGTGACAAATGCCCGGAGCTGCGGGAGCCCCTGCTGAGCCATGTGCACGCCCCTCACCCCGCACCAGGTGACACCTCTGGGGACAGGTGACACACCTGGGGATGGGTGACAGCACCTGGGGACAGGTGACATCCCATGGGGACAAGTGACAGCAACTGGGGACAGGTGACATCCCATGGGATGGGGGGTGACAAATGCCCGGAGCTGCGGGAGCCCCTGCTGAGCCACGTGCGCGCCCTCACCCCGCACCAGGTGACACCTCTGGGGACAGGTGACATCACCTGGGGACAGGTGACATCCCATGGGGACAAGTGACAGCAACTGGGGACAGGTGACATCCCCCATGGTACAGGGGATATGCCCAGGGGAAAGGTGACAAGTTTTGGACAGGTGACAACCTCAGGGACAGGTGACAGGCCCCAGGGACAGGTGACAGTCCTGGGGACAGGTGACATCTCCTGGGCATCCTTGGAGAAGGGGGACATCCACTGGGGACAGGTGACAATCTCGGGGACAGGTGACAATGTCGGGGTGTGTCACACCCCCTGGAGGGGGACAGGTGACAATCTTGGGGACAGGTGACAATGTCGGGGGTGTCACACCTGTCCCCCTCCCCCGGTGACAGCAAGCACACATCCCCCTGTCCACCATGGCCATCCTGGAGGCCACCACGCGCCCACGAGCCCGAGGGGGACACCTGGAGAGGTGGGGACAGGGACACCTGGAGGGGCGGGGACAGGGATATGGGGACACCTGGAGGGGTGGGGACAGGGATATGGGGACACCTGGAGGGACGGGGACAGGGACACCTGGAGAGGTGGGGATGGGGACACCTGGAGGGGTGGGGACGGGGACACCTGGGGAGGTGGGGACAGGGACATGGGGACACCTGGAGGGGTGGGCATGGGGACACCTGGAGGGGCAGGGACAGGGACATGGGGACACCTGGGGAGGTGGGACAGGGACATGGGGACACCTGGAGGGGGTGGGGACGGGGACACCTGGAGGGGCGGGGACAGGGACACCTGCCCAGGTGGGCACACAGGGACATGGGAGGGGACATGTGGGGGTACACCTGTCCAGGTGGGCACAGGGGGATGGGGGGGACATGGGGACAACCTGCCCAGGTGGGGACATGGGGACACCTGCCCAGGTGGGGACATGCGGGGGGGACACCTGCCCAGGTGGGCACACAGGGACATGGGGACACCTGCCCAGGTGGGGACATGAGGGACATGGGGACACCTGCCCAGGTGGGGACATGGGGGACATGGGGACCCCTGCCCAGGTGGGGACATGGGGGGGAACACCTGCCCAGGTGGTGCACACAGGGACAAGGGGGGACATGGGGGACAAGGTGTCCCCGCAGGTGCCACCACGCCCGCCCCGCGCTGTCCCCCCAGGAGAAGCCCCCCAAGCGCCCCCCGAGCTCCGAGGAGGAGCCCAAGGCCAAGGCGGGGGGAGGGGTCCCGGGTGGGGGAGGGGTCGGGGTCGGGGGGGGTCCCCCCGGCTCCCCTCCCCCCCCCCCTCCCCGAGGGAGCCCCCCCGGAGCTGGAGCCCCCCCCCATCTTCATCAGCGGCGCCGAGGATGAGGAGAGCTCGGGGGGGGGAGGGGACGCGTCCCCCCCGGACCCCGCCCTGGAGCCCCCCAAGGTGAGCGAGGGGCGGCCCCGCCCCCAGCCGGACCACGCCTCCCTCTTGGTTTGGGGAGGGGCATTTGGGGAGGGGGAGGGGCATTTGGGGAGGGGGAGGGGCATTTCCAACCCTCATTTTGGGGAGGGGGAGGGGCAATTCCGACCCTCATTTTGGGGAGGGGGAGGGGCATTTCCGGCCTTAATTTGGGGAGGGGGCGGGCGGGGTTTGGTTCATTTCTAACCTCTCCCCCTTCTCTTTTCTCTCTCCCATCCCCCCCCCCCATCTCCAGGACCCCCCCGCGGGCACGGAACTCCCCCAGCCCCTCCCCCACCCCGGCGAGGCCCCGCCCCCCAGCCCCCCCTCGTCGGAGCCGCCCCCCCCGGCACCCAGAGCCCCCCCCCCGGGGGGGGTCCCCGAGGGTCCCTGCGAGGGCTGAGGGGAAGGGGGGGGGGGGGGGGCGGGGGAGACCCCGAGACTCCTCCCCCGGACTGTGGGGGAGGGGCTTAATAAAGGTGTGGGCGGAGCTTTGGAGAGTCCTGGGTGGTTTTTGGGGGGGGGTTTTGGGTGGGCTTTGGGCAGTCCTGGGTGGTTTTGGGGGGGGCAATGCAAAAAGGGGGCGTGGCTTCATGGTGGGTGTGGTAGGGTGTGGGTTTGCCCCAAAGGGGGTGGGGTTTGGGCATGCAGATTAGGGGGTGGGGCACGTGGAGGTGTTATGGGTGGGCGTGGCTTGTGCTGTGCCTGAATTGAATTTGGGGTGGGGTTTTAGCAAGGGGGCGTGATCACGGTTTTGGGGTGGGGTTTGTGTTTGGGGGCGTGGTCTCTGTTTCGGGCGTGGTTTCCATGGTTTGGGGGCGTGGTTTCCACCAATCATAGATGTGCCCTCAGCTGGGGGCGTGGTCTCCGTGTTTTGAGGCGTGGCTTCCACCACTCATGGGCGCGGTCTCAACTATGGGCGTGGCTTCCCCTCTTTTGGGGCGTGCCCATCCCTTATATGGACCCTCTCTGGCCGCGCCCCTTCCCTCCTCGCTCGCTGATTGGCCCTTCCCACCCCCATGGGCGTGGCTTCCCCGCCTCTCCTGTGGGCGTGGCCTCGCTGACTCAGCGCCGCCATGGCGGCGGCCGCTCCCGCCCGGGCCTGAGGCGGCTTCCGGCGGCCATGGCGGCGGCGGCGGCGGCTGCGGGCCCGGGCCCGGCCGAGCCTCCCGCGGCCGCTCCGGAGCTCAAGAGCCGCTTCCGTACCCGCGAGGGCTCCTACCGCCTGCTGGGCCCCGCCGCCGCCGCCGCCTCCTCCGCCTCAGCCCCGGCCGGGCCTGCCCCGCCGGGCCCCGGGGCGCTGCCGCCGGTTCGGCTCTCGGTGGTGAGGCTGGCCCGGAGCCGGAGCCCGCCCGGGGGAGCCGCCGAACGGAGCCGCGTGTGCTGCAACCTCGGCAGGGAGCTGCATTTCTATGGAGGGGCCGGCAGCGGGGGACGCGGCAGCCGGAGGGTAACGAACGGGGGAATAACGGGGGAGAAGCGGGGGAAATAACGGGAGAGAAGCGGGGGAATAACGGGGGAGAAGCGGGGGAAATAACGGGACAGAAGCGGGGGAAATAACGGGAGAGAAGCGGGGGAATAGCGGGGGAGAAGCGGGGGAATAACGGGAGAGAAGTGAGGGAGAAAACGGGGAAGAACAGGGGGAATAACGGGGGAGAAGCGGGGGGAGAAGTGGGAGAGAACCGGGAGAGAATTGGGGAAATAACGGGAGAGAAAGGGGGAGAACTGGGAGGGAGAACCGGGAGAATAACAGGAGAGAACCGGGGGAATAACGGGAGAGAAGTGGGAGGGAGAACCGGTGAGAAACGGGGGAGAACCAGGGGAATAACGGGGGGGATTGAGGGGCAAAGGTGACCCCAAGACTGGTGACAATGACCCCAGGGCTGGTGACAGTGACAATGCCAATGACCCCAGGACAGCCCCAGTGGTGACCCAGGGTGGCCACAGCGTCCCTGAAGAGCCCCGGGGGTGACATCCCCCGGCAGTGCCACCCCTCCGGTGCCAGCGCCGGTGTCCCCGTGTCCCCGCAGGCGCTGGACCTGCAGCGTCCCATCGACAAGCGCGTGTACAAGGGCACGCAGCCCACGTGCCACGACTTCAACCAGTTCACGGCGGGCACCGAGACGCTGGCGCTGCTCGTGGGCTTCTCCGCCGGCAGGTGCAGTACCTGGACCTGGCCAAGAAGGACAGCGCCGGGCGGCTCTTCAACGAGGAGGTGAGGGGACACCGGGGACACCGGGGGCGCCTCGGGACACCGGGGAGCCTTGGGAGCCCTGTGGGACCGGCAGGGCCACCATAGAGCCACCAGGAGCCCCTTGGGACCAGCAGGACCTCCCAGGGCCACCAGGAACCCCATGGGACCAGCAGGAACCCCTTGAAATCACCCATGGGACCAGCAGGAACCCCTTGAGATCACCCATGGGACCACCAGGAACCCCTTGGTTTCCCTTGTGGGACCACCAGAACCCCCATGGGACCACCAGGAACCCCTTGGTTTCCCTTGTGGGACCACCAGAACCCCCATGGGACCACCAGAACCCCTTGGTTTCCCTTGTGGGACCACCAGAACCTCCCCAGGGCCACCATAGGGCCACCAGGAACCCCTTGGTTTCCCCTGTGGGACCAGCAGAACCTCCATGGAACCACCAAGAACCCCTTGGTTTCCCTTGTGGAACCACCAGAACCTCCATGGAACCACCAGGAACCCCTTGGTTTCCCTTGTGGAACCACCAGAACCCCCACAGAACCCCCAGAACCTCCATGGAACCACCAGGAACCCCTTGGTTTCCCTTGTGGGACCACCAGAACCACCAAGAACCCCTTGGTTTCCCTTGTGGGACCACCAGAACCTCCCCAGACCCACCACAACCCCCCCCCTTTACCACCCTTTTTTTTAGGGTTTTTAATTTTATTTTAATTTATTTTATTTTATTTTATTTTATTTTATTTTATTTTATTTTAATCTTTTAACCCTTCACCTCCCACCCCACTCTCTCCCCCCCGCAGCGCCTGATCGACAAATCCAAGGTGACCTTGGTCAAGTGGCTGCCGGACACCGAGCGCCTGTTCCTGGCGTCGCACGCCAGCGGCCACCTGTACCTGTACGACTCGGAGCAGCCCTGCGGGGCCAGCAGCCCCCAGTACACGCTGCTCACGCAAGGAGAGGGCTTCAGGGTCTTCTCCTGCAAGAGCAAGACGCCCAGGAACCCCCTGCTGAAGTGGGCCGTGGGCTCGGGGCCCCTCAACGAGTTCGCCTTCTCGCCGGACGGGCGCTCGCTGGCCTGCGTCAGCCAGGACGGCGTCCTCAGGGTCTTCCACTTCTCCTCCATGCTGCTCCAGGGCATGATGAGGGAGCTACTTCGGGGGCCTCCTGTGCGTCTGCTGGAGCCCCGACGGCCGCTACGTGGTCACGGGCGGAGAGGACGACCTGGTCACCGTGTGGTCCTTCGCCGAGGGCCGCGTGGTGGCGCGGGGCCACGGCCACAAGTCCTGGGTCAACGCGGTGGCTTTCGACCCTTTCGCTCCTCCCGACGGACACGGCGGGCGACGGCGCCGAGGAGCCCCCGAGCGTCGCCTACCGCTTCGGCTCTGCCGGCCAGGACACGCAGTTCTGCCTGTGGGACCTCACCGAGGACGTGCTGGAGCTGCGGCCGCCCCTTCCCCGCTCCCGCCCCGCCGCCGCTCCCGGCGAGGAGCCGGCACCGCCCTCCTCCTCCTCCTCCTCCTCTGTTCCGGGCCTGCCCCGCTCGTTATCCCGCTCCAACAGCCTCCCGCAACCGGGCGGGGGTCCCCAGACGTCCCCGCGGGTCCCGCCGGTGCTGAGCGTGGGGCGTTTCGCCACTCTGAGCCTGCGGGACCCGCGGGGCGCGGCCGAGAAGGAGCACAAACGTTACCACAGGCCTGGGCAACATCAGCCGGGGCGGGGCTGGGGGGCGGCAACGCCGAGAAAGCCCCTCCCCAAACGGGGGGCTCCTCTCGGGGCCGGGGGGCGTCTCTGGACATGGCCAAGGTGCTGGGCACGGCGCTGTGCCCGCGGCTGCACGAGGTGCCCCTGCTGGAGCCGCTGGTGTGCAAGAAAATCGCCCAGGAGAGGCTGACGGTGCTGCTGTTCCTGGAGGATTGCATCGTCACAGCCTGCCAGGAGGGGCTCATCTGCACCTGGGCGCGGCCTGGGGTGTCTGTGAGTCTGGGGAGGGGTCTCCGAGGGGATTTGGGGGGATTTGAGGGGTCTCAAAGGGGATTTGGGGGGATTTAGGGAGGATTTGGGGTGGTTTAGGTGGTCTGGGATGGGGTTTGGGGGTGCCAGGAGGGGCTCATCTGCACCTGGGCGCGGCCCGGGGTCTCTGTGAGTCTGGGGAGGGGTCTCCGAGGGATCTGGGGGGATTTTGGGGGGTTTAGAGGAGATTTGGGGGAATTTTGGGGGTTTAGAGGAGATTTGGGGGGTCTGGGATGGGGTTTGGGGGTGCCAGGAGGGGCTCATCTGCACCTGGGCACGGCCTGGGGTGTCTGTGAGTCTGGGGAGGGGTCTCCGAGGGATTTGGGGTTTCCAGGATGGGAATTTGGGGTGTCAGGGAGGGATTTTGGGGTGCCCTGGGTGGGATTTGGGGTGTCCAGGATGGATTTGGGGTGTCTGGGAGGGATTTGGGGTGGTTTAGGGGGATTTGGGGGGGTCTCAGAGGAATTTTGGGGGTCTCAGAGGGGATTTTGGGTGTCTGGGAGGGATTTTGGGGTGCGCCCTGATGGGATTTGGGGTGGTTTAGGGGGATTTGGGCATTTGGGGTGTCCGGGTTGAATTTTCGGGCACAAATCTCGGATTTTGGGGATGGGGGGAATCCCCCGGGTGTCCCCGCGGTGACGTCACAGGGCGTGGCTTGTGTCCCCTCCCCCTGCAGGGCCTGTCCTCGCAGAACGGCGGCTCCCCCAGCGGCACCGTGGTGTAGCTGGGACACCTGGGACACACCTGGGCCACCTCCTGTGTCACCTGGGACACACCTGTGTCACCTGGGACACCTCCTGTGTCACCTGGGCCACCTCCCGGGTCACCTGTGTCACCTGGGCCACCTCCGGGTCACCTGGGACACACCTGGGCCACCTCCTGTGTCACCTCCTGTGTCACCTGGGCCACCTCCTGTGTCACCTGGGACACCTGGGACACACCTGTGTCACCTCCTGTGTCACCTGGGCCACCTCCCGGGTCACCTGGGCCACCTCCTGTGTCACCTGGGACACACCTGGGCCACCTCCTGTGTCACCTGGGCCACCTCCTGTGTCACCTCCTGTGTCACCTGGGCCACCTCCTGTGTCACCTGGGACACCTCCTGTGTCACCTGGGACACCTGTGTCACCTCCTGTGTCACCTGGGCCACCTCCCGGGTCACCTGTGTCACCTGTGTCACCCGCCAGGGACACACCTGTGTCACCTGTGTCACCTGTGCCACTCTCCAGGACATGCCGGCGTCACCTGTGCCACCTCCCAGGTCACCTGTGTCACCCTCCAGGACACACCTGTGTCACCTGTGTCACCTGGGCCACCCACCAGGACACGCCAGTGTCACCTGTGTCACCTCCTGTGTCACCTGTGTCATCTCCCGGGTCACCTGTGCCGCACTCCAGGACACGCCGGTGTCACCTGTGTCACCTCCCGGGTCACCCGTGTCACCTGTGTCATCCGCCAGGACACGGTGGTGTCACCTGTGCTACACTCCAGGACACACCTGTGTCACCTGTGCCACCCTCCAGGACATGCCGGTGGTCACCTGTGCCACTCTCCAGGACACACCTGTGTCACCTGTGTCACCTCCCGGGTCACCTGTGCCACCCTCCAGGACATGGCAGCGTCACCTGTGCCACTCTCCAGGACACACCTGTGTCACCTGTGTCACCTGTGCTGCACTCCAGGACTCGCCGGTGTCACCTGTGTCACCTCCCGGGTCACCTGTGTCACCTGTGCCACCCTCCAGGACATGGCAGCGTCACCTGTGCCACCCTCCAGGACACGCTGGTGTCACCTGTGTCACCCCCCTGTGTCACCTGTGCCACCCTCCGGGACGCACCGGTGTCACCTGTGCCACACTCCAGGACATGCTGGTGTCACCTGTGCCGCTCTCCAGGACACACCTGTGTCACCTGTGCCGCTCTCCAGGACACACCTGTGTCACCTGTGTCACCTCCTGTGTCACCTGTGCCGCTCTCCAGGACACACCTGTGTCACCCTCCAGGACACACCTGTGTCACCTGTGCCACCCTCCAGGACACACCTGTGTCACCTGTGCCACCCTCCAGGACACGCTGGTGTCACCTGTGTCACCTCCTGTGTCACCTGTGTCACCCCCAGTGCCACCCCCGTACTACTGAGCCCCCCCCCGGCGCTGTCCCCGCCGTGTCACCTCTGTCCCCTCCCCCCCCGCGGTGTCCCCAGGGGGTGGCACCGCGCCCCTCCCCCCCATTGTCACTTTATTGTCCCCACGGGGCCACCGCTGTCCCCTCCCCCCCCCCTTATTTATACTAAAGAGACTTTTTGGCACCCGGGTGGCACCTGGGGACAGCTTGGGGACAGCTTGGGGACACTGGGTGGCACCTGGGGACAGTTTGGGACACGGGGGTGGCACTTGGGGACGGTGTGGGGACAGGGCGGGTGGCACTTGGGACAATTTGGGGACATGGGGGTGGCATAGAGGGGACAATTCGGGACACGTGGGTGGCACAGAGGGGCTTGGGGACAATTTGGGGACATGGCGGTGGCACTTGGGGACAATTTAGGGACATGCGGGTGGCACTTGGGGACAGTGTGGGGACATGGGGGTGGCACAGAGGGGACAATTCGGGGACAATTGGGGACACACTGGGTGGCACTTGGGGACAGGGGCTGGCACAGGGGACTCGGGGACAATTTGGGGACAGGCGGGTGGCACTTGGGACAATTTGGGACAGTTTGGGACATGGCGGTGGCACTTGGGGACAGTGTGGGGACATGGGGGTGGCATAGAGGGGACAATTCGGGACACGTGGTTGGCACAGAGGGCTTGGGGACAATTTAGGGACATGCGGGTGGCACTTGGGGACAATTTGGGGACACGTAGGTGACTCAGAGGGGACAATTTGGGGACAGTTTGGGACACGGCGGTGGCACTTGGGGACAGTTTGGGGACATGGCAGTGACACAGAGGGGCTTGGGGACAATTGGGGACAGGTGGGTGGCACTTGGGGACGATTTGGGGACAGTTTGGGGACACTGGGTGGCACAGAGGGGACAATTCGGGGACAGTTGCGGACACGGCGGTGGCACTCGGGGACAATTGGGGACAATTGGGGACAGGTGGGTGGCACTTGGGGACAATGTGGGACAGGGCGGCGGCAATTGGGGACAATTTGGGGACACTGGGTGGCACTTGGGGACAATGTGGGGACACTGGGTGACACAGAGGGGACAATTTGGGACAATTTGGGGACACATTGGTGGCCTTAACACAACTTTATTCTCACCCCTCCCCCCCTCGGGGGGCGTCACAAACCGGGGGTGGGGATGGGGGGGGCGGGGTCAATTTGGGGAGGGGGCGGCGCCCCCTGGCGGCGGAGGGGGCGGGGCATAAATAAGGGGGCGGGGTCCGCAGTGCAAAATCCCTACAAATAAATTACTAATGGGGGGGGAGGGGCGGGGGACCCCCACCCTTTATTTGGGGGGGGTCAGAAGGGGGGGACCCCCACCCTTTATTTTGGGGGAGGGGAGACCCCCACCCTTTTTTTTTGGGGGGGGGGGGAGACCCCCACCCTTTTTGGGGGGGTCAGAACAGGGGGACCCCCACCCTTTTTTTGGGGGGGGGGGGGAGACCCCCACCCTTTTTTTTGGGGGGGGGGGGGGTCGCGTCCCGCTGCCCCTCGGGGAGGGTCATGGGGGCACCGGGGCGACCCCTCCCCAAATTAATGGGGTGGGGGGGTAAGGGGGGGGACACACGCGCGTGGGGGGGGGGGGGGGGGGCTTGATTTGGGGACCCCCCCTCAGTGCACGGTGGATTTTAGGGGGGGTCCGTGATTTTGGGGAGGGTCCGGTGGATTTTGGGGAGGGGTCTCGGATTTTGGGGAGGAGGGGGTCCCGTGATTTTGGGGGGGGTCGGTTCCGTGATTTTGGGGATTTTTGGGCGTTCTGGTGGGATTTTGGGGAGGGGTCTTGAATTTGGGGACCCCCACCCAGTGCCCAGTGCATTTTTTGGGGGGTCCCGTGATTTTGGGGAGGGGTCTCGGATTTTGGGTACCCCCCCCCTCAGTATCCGGTGCATTTTTTGGGGGGGTCCCGTGATTTTGGGGTGGGTCCGGTGGGATTTTGGGAGGGGGTCTCGGATCTGGGGACCCCCCCTCAGTGCACGGTGGGATTTTTGGGGGGGGGCTGTTCCGTGATTTTGGGGAGGGGTCTCGGATTTGGGACCCCCACCCAGTGCCCAGTGCATTTTTTCGGGGGGGGTCCCGTGATTTTGAGGGGGTTCTGGTGGATTTGGGGAGGGGTCTCAGATTTTGGGTACCCCCCTCTCAGTATCCGGTGCATTTTTTGGGGGGGGGGTCCCGTGATTTTGGGGTGGGTCTGGTGGGATTTTGGGGAGGGGGTCTCGGATTTTGGGGACCCCCCCCTCAGTGCACGATGGGATTTTTGGGCCGGGGGGGTTCCGTGATTTTGGGGAGGGTCTCGGATTTTGGGTACCCCCCCCTCAGTGCCCGGTGCATTTTCTGGGGGGGGTCCGTGATTTTGAGGGGGATCCGGTGGGATTTGGGGAGGGGTCTTGAATTTGGGGACCCTCCCTCAGTGCCTGGTGCATTTTTTGGGGGGGTCCGTGATTTTGGGGAGGGGTCTCGGATTTGGGTACCCCCCCCTCAGTATCCGGTGCATTTTTTGGGGGGGTCCCGTGATTTTGGGGTGGGGTCTGGTGGATTTTTGGGGAGGGGTCTCGGATTTTGGGGACCCCCCCTCAGTGCACGATGGGATTTTTGGGGCAGGGGGGGTTCCGTGATTTAGGGAGGGGTCTCGGATTTGGGGAGGGGTCTCTGTACAGGGTCACCCCCCGTGGAAAGGGGGGGTCAAGTGCAACAAAAGGGAGGAGGAGGGGACACTTTGGGGACACCTCGGGGACACTTTGAGGACATTTCGGGGACACTTTGGGGACAACTCGGGGACACTTTGGGGACACCTCGGGGACACTTTGGGGACACTTTGAGGACACTTTGGGGACAGCCCCGGGTCAGGGGGGGCTCCCGGGGGGCGCGGGCGGGGGCGCAGGCCGGCGGCGCAGAGCAGCAGACAATCCTTGGTGGCACCGGGCTGTGGCACCTGGGGACAGCGACACGCGCGGGTGGCACCGGCACCGTCACCACCCCCCCAGGCCGTGTCACCCTCCCAGGCCCCCGCCCGCCCCGCCCCGCGTGGTTGGGGACATGGGGCGACACAGGGGTGGCGCTGTCCCCAGGGGGTGGCGCTGTCCCCAGGGGTGGCGCTGGCCCCAAAGGGTGGCGCTGTCCCAGGGGGTGGCGCTGTCCCCAAGGGGTGACGCTGTCCCCAAGGTGGCGCTGTCCCCCAGGGGGTGGCGCTGTCCCCAAGGGTGGCGCTGTCCCCAGGGGGTGGCACTGTCCCCAGGGGGTGGCGCTGGTGGCGGTGCCCGGGGTGGCCCGGCCGTGCTTGTCCCTCCCCGTCGGGAGGTGGCCCTGGGGACACGGCGGGGATGGCAGTGGCAGGGGGTGACAGGGGTGACAATGGCAGGGTGACAACGGCAGGGGTGGCAATGGCAGGGGTGGCAGTGGCAGGGGTGACAATGGCAGAGGGCAGCAGTGACGAGTGACAGTGGCAGGGGGTGGCAATGGCAGGGGGTGGCAATGGCAGGGATGGCAGTGACAGGGGTGGCAGTGACGGGGTGACAGAGGTGACAGGTGGCAGGGGGTGGCAATGGCAGGGGTGACAATGGCAGGAGGTGGCAGTGGCAGGTGACAATGGCAGGGAGGTGGCAGTGACAGGGTTGGCAGTGGTGACAATGGCAGGGATGGCAGTGCAGGTGGTGACAATGGCAGGGGGTGGCAATGGCAGGGGTGACAATGGCAGAGGTGGCAGAGAGCAGAGGTGACAATGACAGGGAGTGGCTCTGGGGACAAGGCAAGCCTGGGGGTGGCAGTGACAGGGGTGGCCTTGGGGACATGGCCAGGTGGCAGTGGCAGGGGTGACAATGCAGAGGTGGCAGTGACAGTGGTGGCGGTGACAGGGGTGACAGTGACGGTGTGGCTGAGGAGGTGGCAGGGGGTGACAAGGGCTGGCAGTGGCAGTGGCAGGAGGTGACAGGGGGTGGCAGTGGCAGGGGGGTGCCAGGGGATGGCAGGGGGTGGCACAGTTGACACAGGTGACACAGGTGACAGTGACAGCCCCACGTACCCGGGCCCAGAGCAGCAGGTGCCGGGACAGGGGGTGACAATGGGTGACAGTGGGTGACAATGGCAATGGCAGGGGGTGGCAGGGGGTGACAATGGGTGACATTGGCAATGCCGGGGGGTGGCACAGGTGACACAGGTGACACAGGTGACAGTGACAGCCCACGTACCCGGGCCCAGAGCAGCAGGTGCTGGGACAGGGGCAGCCCCAGGGGGGAGCGGAAAAGCCGGGGGGGCTGCGAGAGAGTGCACTAGACTTCTCCCCCCCACATCTACACCAAAAAACCCCAAATTCACCCAAAAAACCCCAAAATCCCCCAAAAAACCCCAAAATCACCCCAAAACCCCCCCCTTACCTCCGCGGGGGGGGGCCGCGATGGGGGGGGGCTGCCCCGCGCCTCCTGCAAGGTAAATTTGGGAGGGGCGTTTGTTCTAAATTACTTTAATCCCCCCGACCCCCCAAAAAATATTGGGGACCCCCTTTGTGTGGGGGGGGTCTCGGACATTTTTTGTACCTTATTGTCAAATTTTTTTTAACTTCAAAAATTTTTACAACCCCCCAAATTTTATTTTTCTCATACCATGCCCCCCCCATCCCAATGGAGATTTTGGGTCATTTCTTCGTTCCATCCCCCCCCCACCCCACACCCACAAAATATTTTTTGCATCTACCAAATTTTAATTGCTCCAGTGAATTTTGTTGACATTCCGGTGTCCCAAGGATTTTTGGACCCCTCAAAAATTTTTACCAACCCCAAAATCTTCCATGCTTTTTGGGTGGGTCATTGAAATTTTTTTGGGTACATTCCTGGGTGTCCCTGGCATTTTTTGGATTGGCTTGGACATTCCCGGGGTGTCCCAGTGAATTTTTGGGGGTCACTGAATTTTTTGGACATTTCAAATTGTTCCAATGGTTATCCCCCCTGGCATTTTGGGGGGTTCTTTGGACAATTCCCGACCGTTTTATGACATTCCAATAAATTTTGTTTACAAAATTTTCCCAACCTTGGGTGCCCCCAAGAATTTTGGGGGGTTTGGGACAATTCCCAGGGTGTCCCCAGTGAATTTTTTGGGGGTCTTTGGGACATTCCCGGGTGTCCCAGTGATTTTGGTGGTCATAATTTTGGACCATTCTGTGTCCTGTCCCCGGAATTTTTTGGCATCTCAAAAAATTTTCCAACCTTTCTTATACTTTCACCGATTTTTTGGTCATTGGAAAATTTCCCACTTTTATCCCCTTAAAAATTTTTTGTACAATTCTTCGCGCCCCTTCCGGGTCCCCTGTCAAAAAAATTTTTTTTTTACACTCCGCACCTCCTTCATTTTCTTCCATTCCTTTTTACACTCTCCCTCCTCAGCCCCTAACCGTACACTTACAGCCGTCACCCCCGGTCCCCTCCCGGTCACTCGCTGTCCCCACTTCCCTTCCCTCCCTGTCCCCTTCCCCGTCACCGCTGTCCCTCCCGTCTACCACTGTCCTCACCCTTCCCTCCTTCCCCTCCCTACCCTGTCACCCTGTCCCCTGTCCCCTACCCGTCCTCATCCCCCTTTCCCCGTCCCTGTCCCGTCTGTCCCCTCCCTTTCCCTTGTCCCTTGCCCCCCCTATCCCCTGTCCCCAAGACCTATACCCCTGTCCCTCTCCCTCAGTCCTGTCCCCGCTGTCCCTCTGTCCCCTCCTGTCCCCGCTGTCCCTCTCCGTCCCCGCTGTCCCCTCAGTGTCCCCTCTGTCCCCGCTGTCCCCTCCATTTCCCCGCTGTCCCCTCAGTGTCCCCGCTGTCTCCCCGCTGTCCCCCTTGTCCCCGCTGTCCCCCGCTGTCCCCGTCCTCATCATCCCGTCCCCTGTCCCCATCTGTCCCCTCTGTCCCCGTCCCTGTCCCCCTGTCCCTTGTCCCCCCAGCTGTCCCCCTCAGTGTCCCCGTTGTCCCCTCTCCGTACCCTCCTACCTGCCCCTCTCCGCCGCCCGCAGCTTCCGAGCTCCCGCTCCAGCTCCTCCCGCCCGCGCCGTTCCTTGGCCAGCGCCTCGCGGAGCTCGGCACCGACCCCGGCACCGGCTCCGGGACCGGCACCGACACCGGCACCGCCGGCACCGACACCGGCACCGACACCGGCACCGCCGAGACCGACACCGGCACCGACACCGGCACCGCCGCCGGGACCGCGACCGGGCCGCCACCGCCACCTGCGGGAAGCGCGGCTGCCTGGGGACCCCGGGATTGCCGGGACCCCCCGAACCGGAACCCCCGAACCGGGACCCCCCGAACCGGGACCCCCGAACCGGAACTACCGAACCGGAACCTACGACCGGGACCCCCCGAACCGCGCACTGACCCCAAACCGGGACCCCCCGAACCGGGCACTGACCCCGAACCGGACCCCCGAACCGGGCACTGACCCGAACCGGGACCCCCCGAACCGGACCCCCCGAACCGGAACCACCGAACCGGACCCCCCGAACCGGAACTACCGAACCGGACCCCCCGAACCGGGCACTGACCCCGAACCGGGACCCCCCGAACCGGGCACTGACCCGAACCGGAACCCCCGAACCGGAACCACCGAACCGGGCACTGACCCCGAACCGGACCCCCGAACCGGGACCCCCCGAACCGGGACCCCCCGAACCGGGCACTGACCCCGAACCGGGACCCCCGAACCGGGCACTGACACCGAACCGGACCCCCCGAACCGGGACCCCGCGAACCGGAACCCCCGAACCGGGACCCCCCGAACCGGGCACTGACCCCGAACCCGGCATTGACCCCGAACCGGGACCCCCGAACCGGGCACTGACCCCGAACCGGGATTCGGGACCCCTCCCCACCGGGACCCCCGGGATTCGGGACCCCCTCCCCGGGGTCCCCTTTTCCCCCCCCTTTCGACACCGAAATCCCCAAAATCCCGGGAATTCCCGGGACTCGCGACCCCTCCCCAGCACCCCCGACCCCTCCCCGAGTTCCGGACCCCCCAAACCCCCCCCCGCCCCCCCCCCCCAAATCCCCCTCCCCAATTACCGGCGGTGCCTGGGGGGGCTCCGTGCCCGGGGGGGGCGTCCTGGGGGGGGCCCCCTTGGCCGGGGGGGGTCCCTGGGGTGGGGGCGCCGCTTTTTGGGGGGGGGGGCGCCGTGGGGGGGGCAGGGACCCCTTTGTGGGGAGGGGGCGGCGCCGCCGGGGGGGGGCCCGCGGGTTGGGGAGGGGGAGGGGCTTTGGGTGGGGGAGGGGATTGT